>NC_057392.1:24043287-24116878 GCF_019320065.1 Cervus canadensis
CAACTGTAAATGAGCTAGCATTTCGGAGTTGCAAGTGGCCTGCTTGCTTCAGAAATCCCAAAGGGTGGACCAAAGCTCTTTGGGTCAGAAGTAAAAAAACAAACAAACAAACTATTGGATGGATTTTTAAGCAGTTGCTAGGCTGCACCATTTAAGGGCCAATTTAGAGAAGAATGCGAATTTTGCTACCAAGGTACGGAATCCAGTTTCACATGCAGGATGTCCCCATGCAGCATCCAAGACTTTTTCAAAAAGACCTAGGCTCACTGGATCTCTCCTACTGAGTAAACATGATTGAACCAACATTTGGATGTTAGTTTGACTTTCTCTACGAGTGTGGGGAACTTCTATACAGTCACACCATCAGGGGAAATTGCTACTGAAAATTAACCTCCAAGCAAGCGTTTTTAAGCATTGTGTGAATTTCAGCACACAGAATGCTGGGAAAGCTTTGCTCCTTAGAGGAAGTTAAGACATCAATGGAGAGTGTATTTTCAGGTCTCTATCTATCAAGAACTGTCTAGATCATAAGATGTCAGACCTCTAATTTTGCCCAGACGCATAGCATCCAGTCTCAGAGCAGTGTGCTTCCCTGCACTTTCTGTGCCTTGTAAACACATTCCTATGTCATATGGGGATGACCCATGAGCAAATATTCTGCAGGAGTGTGTCTGAGAGAGCTAATTTCCATACTATGCTTACCCAGATGAGATGACATTCAGCTGGAAATGGGCAAGTGGCTAAGAGTTGAGAGCCGCTGCCTCGGTTCCTAAATCCCAAAGGGTGGACTAAATCTCTCACTGTCAGGCGTAAGAAAACACCTATTGGATGGATTTTCAAGCAGTTGCTAGGCCGCATCATTTTAGGGCTAACCAAGAGAGAAATGCAAATTTGGCCACTGATGGTCGGTATCCAAATTCACGCTCAGTGTATGTCCCCGCAGTATCCAAGAAGTTTTCCAAAAAGACCTAGGCACACTGGATCTCTTACAGATAAAACGTGATGGATTGGACCTTTGGATATCGGTTTTGCTTTCCGTGAGAGTGTGGGGGACTTCCCTATGGTTACACATTCAGGGGGAATTGCTACTGAAAAATGACCTCCATGCAAGTGTTTTGAAGCAGTGTGTGACTGTCAACACACAGAATTCTGGGAAAGGTATGCTACTGCAAGAAAAGTAAGGCATCAAGGAACAGTGTTTTATCATGCCTTTATCTATTAAGAATTGTCTAACTTCTAAGATGTAATTCTTCCAGGTTTGTCCAGAAGACCTAACTTCCAGAGTCAGGGCAGTGTGTTTCACTGCATTTTCTGAGCCTTGTAATCACATTCCTATGTCATACCTGGACTGCCCATGAGGAAACAGACTCTGGGAGTGAGTCTGAGAGTGCTGCTTGCCATACTGTGGTTACCCAGAAGAGGTGACATTCAACTGTAAATGGGCCAACGACAAGCAGTTGCAAGCAGTCTACGTGCTTGAGAAACCCCAAAGGGTGCATGGAAGATCTCGCTGTCAGAAGTAAGAAAACACTGATTTAATGGACTTTCAAGCAGTTGCTAGCCCACACCGCTTTATGGCCATCCAAGAGAACAATGCAAATTTTGCCCCCTAGGCCCAGTATCCAGGTGGACGCACAGGGGGTGTCCCCGCAGGATCCAAGAACATTCCAGACAGACCTACGCTCACTAGCTCTCTTCTGGAGAGGAAACATGACAGAACAGCCATTTGGAGGTTGCTTTGACTTTCTCTGGGGGTATGGGAGCCCTCCCTGGGCTCAGGACCTCAGGGCCATTGCCACTGAAAAATGACTTCCAAGCAAGTGCTGGCAAGCCGTGTGCAACTCCCCACACGCAGGAGGCTGGAAAAGCTATCTTCCTCAAAGGAAAGAAAGGCATCCACAGAGAGTGTGTTTTCAGGCCTCTACTTGGCAGCAAGTGTTTGGATTTTCAGATGTCAGACCTCCAGGCCTGCTCAGAGGGCCTCAATTCCAGAGTCAGGGCCTTGTGTCTCCCTGTACTTTCTGAGACTTGTGAACACATTCCTAGGTCAGCATGGTCCTGCCCATGAGGAAGCAGGCTGTGGGAGTGTGTGTGAGGGGGTCGGGTGCCATGCTGTGGTCATCTGGTCAAGGGCAACTTGCACCTCCAAAGGGCCACAAGCGAGGAGTGGCGGGCCGCCCCCTTGCTTCAGAAATCCCTAGGAGTGTGGGAGGAAGGAAAGGCATTCACAGAGAGTGTGTATTTAAGATCCTATGGGGAGGGAGGAGCCAAGATGGTGGAGGAGTAGGACGGGGAGACCACTTTCTCTCCTACAAATTCATCAAAAGAATAACTGAACACAGAGCAAACTTCGCAAAACAACTTCTGATCGCTAGCTGAGGTCATCAGGCGCCCAGAAAAGCAGACCATTGTCTTCGAAAGGAGGTAGGACAAAATATAAAAGATTAAAAGTGAGACAAAAGAGCTACGGACGGAGATCCGTCCTGGGAAGGGAATCTTAGGAGGTATTGCTTGGAGGAGGGTCCGGGCCTGAGTGCCCTGAGGACAATCGGAGGGAGCTTCTGTGAGTTGCCAATTTGAACTGTGGGAGACCAAAGGAGAGAGAGTAAATTAACCGGCCCGAACACACTGCCGGCCGTTCGCAGAACAAAGAGACCGAGAAAATCCAGAGAAGAGCTCGCAGGCTGCGGACCGGCCCAGCCCCGCCGGAGGCAGGAGGCAGGGGGGAGGGGAAGGTCGCAGCGAGACACAGGGCGCAGGCACCCGACCGGCGCGGGCGGGGACTGGGGCTGGGGACGCGGAGGGCGGAAGGCGCACGCACCCGACTGGCGCCAGCGGAAACTGAGACTGGGTCCACGGAAGGGAGTGGGCAGGCCACACCTGGGGAGAGTGCGCCCACCAAGCCCCTGGCTGCCTGGACCACTCTTACGGGGAAGACACAGAGAGCAGGCGCAGCTTTTCGTTCTGCGCTTTTGTGGAACACCCGAGGGCTGGAACCACGCGTAGCGCGCGCGGGGCGCGCTCCATATAGAACAGCCGGGAGCCTGAGCAGCGCAGACGGAGAAAGCATCGTTGGCCCTTCCCGGCAGCGCCAGCCCATCCCCGCGGCGCAAGCCCGTCCCCACAGCGCCAGCCCCTCCCCGCAGAGCGACGGAACTAGCTACCTGAATAAGAGTCCACCTCCGCCCGCCTGTGTCACGGCGGAAATGAGACTCTGAAGAGACCGGCAAACAGAAGCCAAATAAACAAAGGGAACTGCTTCAGAAGGGACTGGTGCAACAGATTAAAATCCCTCTAGAAAACACGGACTACACCGGAAGGGGCCTGTAGATATCGAGAAGTGTAAGCTGGAACGAGGAGCTATCTGAAACTGAGCCGAACCCACACTGACTGCAACAGCTCCAGAGAAACTCCTAGATATAATTTTACTTTTTTCTCTTTTTTTTTTTTCTTTTTTTTCTTTTTTCTTTTTTCTCTTTTATTTTCCTTTAAAATCCCCTATTACTCCCCCATTACTCCTTAACTTTCATTTCCATAGACTTTTACGATTTTTTAATTAGGGGGAAAAAAAAATTTTTTTTTCTTTTTCTTTTTTTTTTCTTTCTTTTTTTCCTTTTTTTCTTTCCTTTTTCTCTTCTATTTTCTATTTTTCTTTTTCTCTTATTTCTTTTAAAGTCCTCTAGTACTCCTCTACTACTCCTTAATTTTCATTTTCAATACACTATAACCTTACAAAAAAAAAAGAAGAGAAGCCCTATTTTTAAACCGAAGATTATTCTCTCCTAATCTTGACTCTCTGTTTTCTACCTCAGAACACCTCTATTTCCTCCTTTCCCCTTCTTTCCCAATCCAATTCTGTGAATCTTTGTAGGTGACTGGGCTACGGAGAACACTCTGGGAACAGACAGCTGCATAGATCTGTCTCTCTCCTCTTGAGTCCCCCTTTTTCTCCTCCTGCTCATCTCTATCTCCCTCCTTCCTCTCCTCTTCTTCATGTAACTCTGTGAACCTCTCTGGGTGTCCCTAACGGGGGAGAATCTTTTCGCCATTAACCTAGAAGTTTTCTTATCAGTGCTGTATAGTTGGAGAAGTCCTGAGACTACAGGAAGAATAAAACTGAAATCCAGAGGCAGGAGACTTAAGCCCAAAACCTGAGAACACCAGAAAACTCCTGACTACATGGAACTTTAAGTAATAAGTGACCGTCCAAAAGCCTCCATACCTACACTGAAACCAGTCACCACCCAAGAGCCAATAAGTTTTAGAGCAAGACATACCATGCAAATTCTCCAGCAATGCAGGAACATAGCCCTGAACATCAACATACAGGCTGCCAAAGGTCACACCTAACACATAGACCCATCTCAAAACTCATTACTGGGCACTCCATTGCTCTCCAAAGAGAAGAAATCAAGTTCCACACACCAGAACACTGACGCAAGCTTCCCTAACCAGGAAACCTTGACAAGCCAATCATCTAACCCCACCCACTGGGTAAATCCTCCACAATAAAAAGGAACCACAGACCTCCAGAATACAGAAAGTCCACTCCAGACACAGCAATCTAAACAAGATGAAAAGGCAAAGAAATACCCAACAGGTAAAGGAACATGAAAAATGCCCACCAAGTCAAACAAAAGAGGAGGAGATAGGGAATCTACCTCAAAAAGAATTTAGAATAATGATAATAAAAATGATCCAAAATCTTGAAAACAAAATGGAGTTACAGATAAATAGCCTGGAAACAAAGATTGAAAAGATACAAGAAATGTTTAATAAAGACCTAGAAGAAATAAAAAAGAGTCAATTAAAAATGAATAATGCAATGAATGAGATAAAAAACACTTTGGAGGGAACCAAGAGTAGAATAACGGAGGCAGAAGATAGGATAAGTGAGGTAGAAGATAAAATGGTGGAAATAAATGAAGCAGAGAGGAAAAAAGAAAAAAAGATCAAAAGAAATGAGGACAACCTCAGGGACCTCTGGGACAATGTGAAACGCCCCAACATTCGAATCATAGGAGTTCCAGAAGAAGAAGACAAAAAGAAAGGCCATGAGAAAATACCCGAGGAGATAATAGCTGAAAACTTCCCTAAAATGGGGAAGGAAATAGCCACCCAAGTCCAAGAAACCCAGAGAGTCCCAAACAGGATAAACCCAAGGTGAAACACCCCAAGACACATATTAATCAAATTAACAAAGATCAAACACAAAGAACAAATATTAAAAGCAGCAAGGGAGAAACAACAAATAACACACAAAGGGATTCCCATAAGGATAACAGCTGATCTAGCAATAGAAACCCTCCAGGCCAGAAGGGAATGGCAGGACGTACTGAAAGTAATGAAAGAGAGTAACCTACAACCTAGATTACTGTATCCAGCAAGGATCTCATTCAGATATGAAGGAGAATTCAAAAGCTTTACAGATAAGCAAAAGCTGAGAGAATTCAGCACCACCAAACCAGCTCTTCAACAAATGCTAAAGGATCTTCTCTAGACAGGAAATGCAGAAAGGTTGTATAAACGTGAACCCAAAACAACAAGAAATGGGCAACGGGAACCACACCTATCAATAATTACCCTAAATGTAAATGAAGGTTGAATGCCCCAACCAAAGACAAAGATTGGCTGAATGGATACAAAAACAAGACCCCTATATAATGGCTGTCTACAGAGACACACCTCAAAACAAGAGGCACATACAGACTAAAAGTGAAGGGCTGGAAAAAAATATTTCATGCAAACGGAGACCAAAAGAAAGCAGGAGTCGCAATACTCATATCAGATAAATAGACTTTCAAATAAAGGATGTGAAAAGAGACAAAGAAGGACACTACATAATGATCAAAGGATCAATCCAAGAAGAAGATATAACAATTATAAATATATATGCACCCAACATAGGAGCACCGCAATATGTACGGCAAACGCTAACGAGTATGAAAGAGGAAATTAATAGTAACACAATAATAGTGGGAGACTTTAATACCCCACTCACAACTATGGATAGATCAACTAAACAGAAAAATTAACAAGGAAACAAACCTTAAATGACACAATGGACCAGCTAGACCTAATTGATATCTATAGGACATTTCACCCCAAAACAATCAACTTCACCTTTTTCTCAAGTGCACACGGAACCTTCTCCAGAATAGATCACATCCTGGGCCATAAATCTGGTCTTGGAAAATTAAAAAAAAATTGAAATCATTCCAGTCATCTTTTCTGACCACAGTGCAGTAAGATTAGATCTCAATTACAGGAAAAAAAATTGTTAAAAATTCAAACATATGGAGGCTAAATAACACGCTTCTGAATAACCAACAAATCATAGAAGAAATCAAAAAAGAAATCAAAATATGCATAGAAATGAATGAAAATGAAAACACAACAACCCAAAACCTATGGGACACTGTAAAAGCAGTGCTAAGGGGAAGGTTCATAGCATTACAGGCTCACATCAAGAAACAAGAAAAAAACCAAATAAATAACCTAACTCTACTCCTAAAGCAATTAGAGAAGGAAGAAATAAGAACCCCAGGGTTAGCAGAAGGAAAGAAAAATCTTAAAAATCAGGGCAGAAAATAAATGCAAAAGAAACTAAAGAGACCATAGCAAAAATCAACAAAAGCTAAAAGCTGGTTTTTTTGAAAAAAATAAACAAAATTGACAAACCATTAGCAAGACTCATTAAGAAACAAAGAGAGAAGAACCAAATTAACAAAATTAGAAATGAAAATGGAGAGATCACAACAGACAACACTGAAATACAAAGGATCATAAGAGACTACTACCAGCAGCTCTATGCCAATAAAATGGACAACTTGGATGAAATGGACAAATGCTTAGAAAAGTATAACTTTCCAAAACTGAACCAGGAAGAAATAGAAGATCTTAACAGACCCATCACAAGCAAGGAAATTGAAACTGTAATCAAAAATCTTCCAGCAAACAAAAGCCCAACACCAGATGGCTTCACAGCTGAATTCTACCAAAAATTTAGAGAAGAGCTAACACCTATCTTGCTCAAACTCTTCCAGAAAATTGCAGATGAAGGTAAGCTTCCAAACTCATTCTATGAGGCCACCATCACCCTAATTCCAAAACCAGACAAAGATGCCACAAAAGAAGAAAACTACAGGCCAATATCACTGATGAACATAGATGCAAAAATCCTTAACAAAATTCTAGCAAACAGAATCCAACAACATATTAAAAAAAATCATACACCATGACCAAGTGGGCTTTATCCCAGGAATGCAAGGATTCTTTAATATCCGCAAATCAATCAATGTAATACACCACATTAACAAATTGAAAGATAAAAACCATATGATTATCTCAATAGATGCAGAGAAAGCCTTTGACAAAATTCAACACTCATTTATGATTAAAACCCTCCAAAAAGCAGGAATAGAAGGAACATACCTCAACATAATAAAAGCTATATATGACAAACCCACAGCAAGCATCACCCTCAATGGGGAAAAATTGAAAGCATTTCCCCTGAAATCAGGAACAAGACAAGGGTGCCCACTCTCACCACTACTATTCAACATAGTGTTGGAAGTTTTGGCCACAGCAATCAGAGCAGAAAAAGAAGTAAAAGGAATCCAGATAGGAAAAGAAGAAGTGAAACTCTTGCTGTTTGCAGATGACATGATCCTCTACATAGAAAACCCTAAAGACTCTACCAGAAAATTACTAGAGCTAATCAATGAATATAGTAAAGTTGCAGGATATAAAATTAACACACAGAAATCCCTTGCATTCCTATATACTAACAATGAAAAAACAGAAAGAGAAATTAAGGAAACAATACCATTCACCATTGCAACAAAAAGAGTAAAATACTTAGGAGTATATCTACCTAAAGAAACAAAAGACCTATACATAGAAAACTATAAAACACTGATGAAAGAAATCAAAGAGGACACAAACAGATGGAGAAATATACCGTGTTCATGGATTGGAAGAATCAATATTGTCAAAATGGCTATTCTACCCAAAGCAATCTATAGATTCAATGCAATCCCTATCAAGCTACCAACGGTATTTTCACAGAACTAGACAAATAATTTCAAATTTGTATGGAAATACAAAAAACCTCGAATAGCCAAAGTAATCTTGAGAAAGAAGAATGGAACTGGAGGAATCAACCTGCCTGACTTCAGACTCTACTACAAAGCCACAGTCATCAAGACAGTATGGTACTGGCACAAAGACAGAAATATAGAATCAATGGAACAGAATAGAAAGCCCAGAGATAAATCCACGAACCTATGGACACTTATCTTTGACAAAGGAGGCAAGGATATACAATGGAAAAAAGACAACCTCTTTAACAAGTGTGCTGGGAAACTGGTCAACCACTCGTAAAAGAATGAAACTAGAACACTTTTAACACCATACACAAAAATAAACTCAAAATGGATTAAAGATCTAAATGTAAGACCAGAAACTATAAAAAACTCCTAGAGGAGAACATAGGCAAAACACTCTCCGACATAAATCACAGCAAGATCCTCTATGACCCACCTCCCAGAATATTGGAAATAAAAGCAAAACTAAACAAATGGGACCTAATGAAACTTAAAAGCTTTTGCACAACAAAGGAAACTATAAGTAAGGTGAAAAGACAGCCCTCAGATTGGGAGAAAATAATAGCAAATGAAGCAACAGACAAAGGATTAATCTCAAAAATATACAAGCAACTCCTGCAGCTCAATTCCAGAAAAATAAATGACCCAATCAAAAAATGGGCCAAAGAACTAAACAGACATTTCTCCAAAGAAGACATACAGATGGCTAACAAACACATGAAAAGATGCTCAACATCACTCATTATCAGAGAAATGCAAATCAAAACCACAATGAGGTACCATTACACGCCAGTCAGGATGGCTGCTATCCAAAAGTCTACAAGCAATAAATGCTGGAGAGGGTGTGGAGAAAAGGGAACCCTCTTACACTGTTGGTGGGAATGCAAACTAGTACAGCCACTATGGAGAACAGTGTGGAGATTCCTTAAAAAACTGGAAATAGAACTGCCATATGACCCAGCAATCCCACTTCTGGGCATACACACTGAGGAAACCAGATCTGAAAGAGACACGTGCACCCCAATGTTCATCACAGCACTGTTTATAATAGCCAGGACATGGAAGCAACCTAGATGCCCATCAGCAGATGAATGGATAAGGAAGCTGTGGTACATATACACCATGGAATATTACTCAGCCGTTAAAAAGAATTCATTTGAATCAGTCCTAATGAGATGGATGAAACTGGAGCCCCTTATACAGAGTGAAGTAAGCCAGAAAGATAAAGAACATTACAGCATACTAACACATATATATGGAATTTAGAAAGATGGTAACGATAACCCTATATGCAAAACAGAAAAAGAGACACAGAAATACAGAACAGACTTTTGAACTCTGTGGGAGAATGTGAGGGTGGGATATTTCAAAAGAACAGCATGTATACTATCTATGGTGAAACAGATCACCAGCCCAGGTGGGATGCATGAGACAAGTGCTCGAGCCTGGTGCACTGGGAAGACCCAGAGGAATCGGGTGGAGAGGGAGGTGGGAGGGGGGATCGGGATGGGGAATACGTGTAAATCTATGGCTGATTCATATCAATGTATGACAAAACCCACTAAAAAAAAAAAAAAAAGATCCTATGGGGAAAAAACCCTGTGCATCCAACTGGATACTGGGTCTGGGGCCAGAATTCACATTTTTCTTCCAGGGAGCCCTAACATGGGGCAGCCCAGCAACTGCTTGAAAATGCATCCTGTTGCTATTTTCTTCCTTCTGACAGAGCGAGCTTTGCTCCCCACTTTGGGATTTCTGAAGCAAGGGGGCGGCCCGCCACTCCTCGCCTGGGGCCCATTGGAGGTGCAAGGTGCCCTCGACCAGGTGACCACAGCATGGCGTGTGGCGCCCTTACACACACTCCTACAGTCTGCTTCCTCATGGACAGGGCCACTCTGACCTAGGAAAGTGTTTGCAAGGCTCGGAAAGTGCAGAGAGACACACGGCCCTGACTCTGGAATTGAGGCCTTCGGCGCAATCCTGGAGGTCTGCCGTCTGAGAAGCGAAACACTTGCTGCAAAATAGAGGCCTGAAAACACACTCTCTGGGTCTGCCCTTCCTTGCTCCAAGGAAGATAGCTTCCCAGCCGCCTGCGGGTAAGACAGTCACAGCTAGAGAGTGCTGGCTTGGAGGTCATTTTTCAGTGGCAATGGCCCCTGAGGCTCTGTGCCCAGGGAGGTCTCCCACACTCCCAGGGAAAGTCAAAGCAACATGTAAAAGTCTATCCATCACATTTTCTCTGTAGGAGAGATCTAGTGAACCTAGGTCTGTCTGGAACATTCTTGGATCCTGCGGGGACACACCCTGTGTATCAATCTGGATACCAGGCCTGGGGGCAAAATTCGCAGAATGCTCTTGGGGGGCCATAAAGCGGTGTGGCCGGGCAGCTTCTTGAATATCCATCCAATTGCTGTTTTCTTACTCCTGAAAGAGCTACATTTGCTCCAACCTTTGGGATTTCTGAAGCAAGCAGGCAGCTCCGAACTCCTTGCCTCGGGCCTATTTGCTGTGTAATGTCACTTCAATGAGTTGACCACAGTATGGCACCCAGCACTCTCAGACAAACTCTTGCAGCCTGCTTCCTCATGGGCAGTATAACAGAGGAATGTGTTTGTAAGGCTTGGAAAGTGCAGGGAGACACAAGGCCCTGACTCTGGAATTTGGCTCTTGGAGCAGGCCTGGAGGTCTCACATCTTAGAAGCAAAACAGTTCCTGCAAGAGAGAGGCCTGAAGACACACTTGTGGATGCCTTTCCTTCCTTGAAGGAAGACAGCTTTCCCAGCATCCTGTGTGCTGAGAGTCACACTCTGCCTGAAAGTGCTTCCTTGGAGATAATTTTTCAGTGGTAAGATCACCTGAGGCCATGGACTTCGGGAAGGACCTCACACTCACAGAGAAAGTCAAAGCAACATCCAAAAGCCTGTTCCATCATGTTTTCTCTGTAGGAGAGATTAGTGAGCCTAGGTCTGTCTGAAACATTCCTGGATCCTGTGGGGACACAACCGGTGTGTTACCTGGACTACGATCCTAGGTCCAAAATTCGAAATTTTCTGTTGGAGTGCCCAAATGCGGTACAGCCTAGAAAGTGTTTGATAAACCCGTCCAATTACTCTTTTCTTGCTTCTGACAGAAATAGCTTCTCTCCACTCTTTGACATTACTGAAGTAAGTGGGCACCTCGCAACTCCTCCCCTTGGGACCATTTGCAGTGAAAGATCACTTCGACAAGGTGACCACAGTATGGCACTCAGAACTCTCTGACACACTCCCCCATCCTGCTTCCTAATAGGCAGTCCTATATGACCTAGGAATGTGTTTGCAGGGCTTATCAAGTGCAGGGAGACACATAGCCCTGACTCTGGAATTTAGGCCCTCAGAACTGGCCTGGCGTTCTCACATCTTAGAAATGAAACATTTCCTGCAAAATAGAGTCCTGAAAACACACTCTATGTGGATGCCTTTCCTCCCTAGGATGAAGATAACTTTCCCCACACCCTGCATGCTGACAGTCACACGCTACTTGAAAGCTATTCCTTGGAGGTCATTTTTCAGTGGCAAGTTCCCCTGAGGCTGTGACCATCGTCAGGTTTCCCACACTCACTGGGAAATTAAAAGCAGCATCCAAATGTCTGCTCCATCACGTTTCCTCTGTAGGAGAGATCAAGTGAGCCTAAGCCTGTCTGGAGTACTCTTGGATCCTGTGGGGACAAACCCTGTATATTAACCTGGATACTGGGCCTAAGGGGCAAAATTCATAATTTTCTCTCAGGGGTCCCTAAAGCTGTTTGGCAAGCAACTGCTTGAAAATCCATCCAATCTCTGTTTTCTTACTTGTGACAGAGCTAGCTTTGCTCCATCCTTTGTGATTTTTGAGGCAAGCGGTCGCCTTGCAACTCCTCGCCTTGGGCCCATTTGCAGTGGAATGTCACCTTGAAGTGCTGACCACAGTATGGCACCCAGCACTCTCAGACACACTCCCACAGCCTGCTTCCTCAAGGGCAGTAGTGGTATGACCTAGGAATGTGTTAACAAGGCTCGGAAATTGCAGGGAGACACATGGCCCTGACTCTGGAATTTAGGTCCTCAGAGCAGGACTGGATGTCTCACACCTTTGAAGCAAAACAGTTCCCGCAAGATAGAGGCTTTAAAACACACTCTCTGTTGATGCCTTTGCTTCCACAAAGGAAGATAGCTTTCCCAGCATTCTGCATGCTGAGAGCCACACACCCCTTGGAAGCACTTACTTGGAGGTCATTTGTCATTGGCAAGGTCCCCTGAGTCCATGACCATAGGGAGGTCCCACACTCACAGGGAAAGTCAAAGCAACTTCCAAACATCTGTTCCATCACGTTTTCTCTGTAGGAGAGTTCTAGTGAGGTTAGGTCTGTCTGGAGCATTCTTGGATCCTGCAGGGACACACCCTTGTATGAACTTGGATACCAGACCTAGGGGGAAAAATTCTCATTTTTCTGTCGGGGTGCCTTAGCGCAGCTCTGCCTTGCAACTGCTTGAAAATCCATCCAATTGATGTTTTCTTACTTCTGCCAGAGCTAGCCTTGCTGCACCCTTTGGGATTTCTGAAGCAAGTGGCTGGCTCACAATTCCTCACCTCGGGCTCATTTGCAGTGGAATGTCACCTTGATGAGGTGACCACAGTATTACACCCAGCACTCTCAGATACACTCCCACAGCCTGTATTACCTAGGAATGTGTTTGCAAGTCTCAGAAAGTGCAGGGAAACACATGGCCCTGACTCTGGAATTTAGTTGTCGTGTGGGGCTTCCTCTCCTGTTTTGGTAGAGGGCTCCTCTTGAATTGTGGTGGGGTTTGCTCTCCTTGGGAATCCTGTGGAGTTCCATCAGGGGAATTTTGCCCTCTTGAGTTGCAGTGGGGAACAATGTGTTCCTCTAAAGTTGTGAGAGGAGACTCGGCATTCCTCTTGAGTTGTGATGGGAAACTTACTCTTCATCTAATGTCGCTGCAGGGGAATCAGGCCTTATCTAGAATGGAGGCAGGTAACTCAGGGTTCTGTGTTCTTGTGTTGTGGTGGGAAATTCTGTGTTCCTCTCGAAGTGCGATGGGGATCTAGGCTTTCCTCTCGAGTTGGCAACAGGTTAGTCAGGTCTCCTCTCTAGTTGAGTTGGGAACTCAAGTTTCCTCTAGAGTTGCCACAGGGGGGAGTCAGGCCTCCTCTCAGGGGAGTCAGGCTTCCCCTCAAGTTACAGGTGGGAACTTGGCCTACCTCTCGAGTTGCAGTAGGGGAGTCAGGCCCCTTCTCAAGTTGCAGCAGGGAACTCGGGATTCCTCTTGAGTTGTGGTGGGAAATCAGTCTTCCACTCGAATTGAGATGGGATCTTGGGCTTTCTCATGAGTTGCAACAGTGGAGAAGAGCCTTCTCTCGAGTTGCGAGACTGAACCTGATATTCCTCTCGAGTTGCAACAGGAGAGTCTGGCCTCTGCTCGAGTTGCAGTGGGGAACTCGGGGTTCCTCTCCAGTTGTGGTGGGAAACTCAGGGTTCTTCTCGAGTTTCAAGAGGGGACTCAGAGCTTCTCTTGAATTTCAGCGGGATCTCAGTATTCCCCTCTAGTTGTAGGGCAGTACTCAGGGTTTGACTCTAGATGTGGTGGGGAACTCGGGATTCCTCTTGCATTGAGGCGGGAAACTTGAGGTTCCTATCAAGTTGCGAGGGGGACCTCGGGGTTCCTCTAGAGTGACTGCAGGGGAATTGGGCCTCATATGGAGTAGAGAAGGGGAACTCAGTCTTCCACTCAAGAGGTGACAGGGATCTCGGGTTTCCTCTAGAGTTGCAAGAGGGGAGTTGGGCCTCCTCTTGAGTTGAGGTAGAGAACGTGGTGTTCTTCTTGAGTTGCAGAGGGAAACTTGGTGTTCCTCTTCAGTTGCAACAAGGAACTTGGGTTTCCTCTCAAGTTGCCACAAGGGAGTAGGGCCTTCTCTGAAGTTGCAGGTGGGAACTTGGGGTTCCTCTGGTGTTGCAAGAGGGCAGTTGGGTCTCCTCTTGAGTTGCGGTGGGAACCTCAGGCTTCCTCTCAAGAAGCAATGGGGATCTAGTGGATCCTCTCAAGTTGCAACAGGGGTGTTGGGCCTCCTCTAGAGTTTTCTTGGGGCGACTCATCTCTAGCAGGGATGTGCAGTGTAGCTCCTGTCTTGTTGCAATGTCTGGAGGCTACTTACTAGCTTTGGCATGCGACTTCTCTAACTCTGTGGTCAGATTCAACACTGTAGTTGTGGGGTGTTCAATTCTCTCTAGTGGTGGTATGCAATCTCCTTTCTACTTGTCATGCGAGGTTCATCTCAGATAACAGCAGAGGGGCTCCTCTCAATGTGTGATGTCTGGTGGGCTCCTCTGGAGTTGAGGTGGAGGGCTACTCTCGAAGTGTGGGGCTGCATCCTCTCTGGCTCTATGGGGGAGGTCATTTCTACTTTTGGTGCTAGCAGTTCCTCACTAAAATTTGTGGTATTGCTTCTCTCTACTAGTGAGGGACTCCACTCGACTTACTGCAGAGAGCCCGTCTCTATGTGAGGCAGAAGGGCTTCTCTCTAGTTGTGCTATCCTAGGGTCCTCCACTCTAGCTGTGCCTGGGGAATCTGCTTCAATTTTGGCTGGGATGCCTCTCTGTCCTTTGGGCCAGTGGTGCCTTTTCTTCTTACAGCCTAGGGCTCCTGTCAGATTGCAGCAGTGAACTCAGGGTGCCTTTTAAGTTGCAGCAGGTTAGTCAGGGTTTCTTTAGAGTTGTTGTGGAGCCTCTTCTCGAGCTGCAATTGGACAGATCCTCTGTAGTGGTGATCTGCAGGCTGGCCCGGTCTAGTTGCAATGTGCAGGAGGCTACTCTCTAGTTGTGGTGTGGGGCTCCACTCTAATTGCAGTGAGGATCCACTCTTTATTTTTCATGCATTGGCTCCCCTCTAGTTGTCATTTGCAGACTCCTCTCTAGCGGTGGCCGTGGTGCTCCTCTTTACTTGTGGTAGATGGGTTCCTCTTTAGTTGATGGTGTGACTCCTGTCTGGTTGTGATGAGAAGGGGTGCTTTTTCTAGTGGTGATGTGTAGGAGGACACTCTCTAGTTGTGGAAGGGGGCCTCCTCTTTAGTTGTGGTATGGGGTTTCCTCATTTGTTGGGGTAGAGTTCTCCTCTTGAATTGTGGTGGGGGAGTCTCCTCTTGGGAATCCTCTTTGGTTGCATCAGAGGGCTTGTGGGTCATCTCGTGTTTCAGTGGGGAACTCAGAGTTCTTCTTGAATTGCAGTGGGAAACTTGGTGTTCCTCTCGAGATAAAACAGGGGAGTTGGGCCTCCTCTCGAGCTGCATTGGGAAACTTGGGGGTCCTCTCAAGATGCTACAGGGGAATTGTGTCTCATCTCCAGTTGCAGAGTGGAGCTCAGTGTTTCTCTCATGATGCAGTGGGAAACACAGAGTTTCTTTCAAGCTGTGGTGGGAACCTCTGGGTTCCTCTTGAGTTGCAACAGGGAACTCAGAATTCATCTCATGTTGCTGCAGGGGAATCAGGCCTCATCCAAATGGAGGTGGGAAAATTGGGGTTATTCTTGAATTGTGGTGGGAAACTCAGAGTTTCTCTCTAGTTGTGATGGGGACCTAGGTGTTCCTCTCAAATTGCAACAGGGTCATCAGGCCTCCTCTCGAGTTGAGGCAGGGAACTTGGGTTTCCTCTCAATTTGCCACAGAGGAGTTGGGCCTCCTTTTAGTTGCAGGGGGTAAATAGGGGTTCCTTTTGAGTAGCAGCAGGGGAATTAGGCCTCCTCTCGAGTTGCAGCAGGGAGGTCGGAGTTCCTCTAGAGTTGGGGCAGGAAACTCTGGGATCCTCTCGAGTTGCTACGGGGATATCTGTGTTTCTCTCAACAGGGGAGTCAGACCTCCTCTCGAGTTGCGGCAGGAAAGTTGCCCTTCCTCTCAAGAGGTAACGGGTATCTCGGGTCTCCGATTGAGTTGCAATAGGTGAGTTGGGCCTCTTCTCAAGTTGTGAGGGGGACCTCGATGTTTTTCTTGAGTGGCTGCAGGGGGATTGGGCCTCATCTCAAGATGAGGTGGAGACATGGTGTTTTTCTCAAATTGGGGCAGGAAACTCGGGATTCCTCTCGAGTTGTGACTTGGAACTCAGGATTCATCTCATGTCGCTTGAGGGGAATCGGGCCTCATCTAGAGTTGAGGCAGGAAACTCAGGGTTCTTCTCGAGTTGTGACAGGAAGCTTAGTGTTCCTCTCAAGTTGCAACGGGGATCTAGGGTTTCCTCTCAAGTTGCAACAGAGGAGTCAGGCCTCTTATTGATTTGAGGTGGGGAACTTGGGTTTCCTCTAGATTTGCAACAGGGGAGTCAGGCCTCCTCTCAAGACACAGGTGAGAACTCGGGGTTCTTCTTGAGTTGCAGCAGGTAAGTAGGACCTCCTCTCGAGTTGCAGTGGGGAACTCGGGATTCTTCTCGAGTTGCAGCTGAAAACTCGGGCTTCCATGCTAGTTGCCATGGGGATCTTGGGGTTCCTCTTGAGTTGGGGTGGTACCCAGTGTTCTGGACTTGTGGTGGGTGCTCATCTTGAGTTGTCTTGGGGCAGCTCGTCTCTAGCAGGGATGTGCAGGGTGGCTCCTGTCTTGTTGCAAAGTTGTGAGGCTACTCACTTCTTTTGGCATGGGACTTCTCTATCTTTGTGGTCGGATTCAACTCTGTAGTTGTGGTGGGTTCGATTCTCTTTAGTGGTGGTGTGCAATCTCATCTCTCCTTGTGATGTGAGGTTCATCTCTGTTAGCAGCAGAGCATCTCCTCTCTATGTGTGATGTCCAGTGGGCTCCTCTCGAGTTGTGGTGGAGGACTCTTCTTGAAGTGCGGGGCTGTGTCCTCTGAGGTTGGGATGTGGGTGGTTCTATGGCGGAGATCCTCTCTACTTTTGGCACTAAGAGTTCCTTACTAATATCAGATGGATTGCTTCTCTCTAGTTGTGAGGGCCTCCACATGACTTACTTCAGGGAGGTCATCTCTATTTGTGGTTGAAGGGCTTCTCTCTGGGTGTGATATCCTGGGGGCCTCCACTTTCATTGTGCCTGGGGAATCCACTTCAGTTTTGGCCGAGGAATCTCTCTGACATTTTGTCCATTGGCGCCTTTTCTTGTTACAGCCTGGTGCTCCTGTCAAACTGTAGTGGCAAACTTGCGGTGCCTCTTGAGTTGCAGCAGGTGAGTGGGGGCTTCTTTAGAACTGTTGTGGAGCCTCCTCTCTAGCTGCAGTGGGGCAGACCCTCTATAGTAGCGATCTGCAGGCTGACCCTGTCTTGTTGCAATGTGCAGGAGGCTTCTCTCTAGTTGCAGTATGGGGCTCCAATCTAATTGCACTGAGGGACCACTCTTTATTTGCGTGGGTCTGCTCCCAGCTAGTTGTCATTTGCAGACTCCTCTCCAGCTGTGGTAGTGGGGTTCCACTTTACTTGTGCTCATGGGCTCCTCTTTAGATGTGGTAGATTGCTCTTCTCAAATTGTGATGGGTGTGATGCCTCTCTGGTTTTGATGAGAATGCACACTTTTTTTAGTTGTGACATGCAGGAGAATACTCTCTAGTTGTGGAAGGCGGGGCCTCCTCTTTAGTTATGGTATGGGACTTCCACTCTTGTTGTGGTAGAGTTCTCCTCTCGAATTGTGGTGAGGTATGCTCCTCTTGGGAATCCTTTGGAATTGCATCAGGTGGCTTGGGGCTCTTCTTGACTTTCAATGGGGTTCCTCTCGAGCCACTGCATGTGAATCAGACCTCATCCCCAGGGAACCTGGGGATACTTCTAGAGCTTCGGTGGGAAACTCGTGGTTTCTCTCAAGTTGCAACAGGGATCTTGGTGTTCCTCTCTAGTTGCAATAGGGGAGTCAGCCCTCCTCTCATGTTGTGAGTGGAACCTCAGGGCTCCTCTCAACTGGCTTCAGGGGAAATGGGCCTCATCTTGAGTTGAGGCAGAGAACTCCGTGTTTCTCTCGAGTTGCAGTGGGAACCTCGGGGTTCCTGTCGAGTTGTGATGGGGAACTCAAGGGTCCTCTTGAGTCGTTGCAAGCGAATCGGGCCTCATCTCGAGTTGAGGCAGGAAAACTGGGTTTATTCTAAAGTTGCAGTGGGAAACTTGGGGTTCCTCTTGAGTTGCACCAGTAACCTCAATGTTCCTCTTGAGTTACCACAGAGTAGTAGGGCCTCCTCTGATGGTGCGAGGGGGAACTTGGAGTGCTTCTTGAGTTGCAGCTGATGAGTCATATCTCCTCTCGACTTGCAGCAGGCAACTCGGGGTTCCTCTCGAGTTATGATGGGGCTCTCAGGGTTCCTCTTGAGTTGAAACAGGTGAGTCAGGCCTTCTATCGTGTAGTGGCAGAAAAGTCGGGGTTCCTCTTGAATGCAACGGGGATATTGGAGTTCCTTTCGAGATGAAACAGGGGAGTTGGGCCTCCTCTCGAGTTGCGAGAGGGAACTCAGGGGTCCTCCCAAGACGCTACAGGGGAATTGAGCCTCATCTTGAGTTGCAGTGTGGAACTCAGGGTTTCTCTCATGATGTGGCGGGAAATGGGGTTTCTTTCAAGCTGTGGTGGGAAACTTGGTGTTTCTCTTGAATTGCGATGGGGAACTCGGAATTCCTCTTGAGTTGTGATGGGGAACTCTGGATTCATCTCACATCGCTGCAGGGGTATCAGGCCTCATCTCGAGTTGAGGGGGAACTTGGTGTCCTTTTGACTTGTGGCAGGAAACTGGAGTTCCTCTCGAGTTGCAATAGGTGAGACAGGCCTCCTCTTGAGATGTGAGGGAACAGTCGGGATTCCTCTTGAATAGAAGCAGGGGAATCGGCACTCATCTTGAAATGAGGTGGGGAACATGGGGCTCTTCTTGAGTTGTGGTGGGAAACTCAGGATTCCTCTCGAGTTGCGACGGGTATTTCAGAGAATCTCTGGAGTTCCATACAGGCAGTCAAGCCTCCTTACGAGTTATGAGGGGGAACACAGGACTGCTCTTGGGTCACTACAGGGGAATCGAGCCTCATCTTGCATTGAGAAGGGAATCTCTTGGTTTCTCTCGAGTTGCTGCCAGAAGCTCGGGGTTCCTCTCAAGCTGCATCAGGGACCTCAGGGAACCTCTCATGTTGCCACAGTGGAGTCAGACCTCCTTTCGAGTTGCAAGGGGGTACCCCTTGATTCCTCTCAAGTCACTGCAGGGGAAATAGGGCCTCATCTTCAGTTGAGGCAGGAAACTCAGTGTTCCTCTCCAGTTGGGACAGGGATCTCAGGGTTCCTATCGAGTTTCAACAGGGAAGTAGGCCTTGCTTCATGTTGAGGCATAAAACTCCACTTTCCTCTTGAGTTTTAAAAGGGGTGGCAGGCCTCATGTTGAGTTGAAGTGGGAAACTCGGGCTTTTCCTAGAGGTGAAACAGGGGAGTCAGACCTCCCTTCATGTTGTGAGGGGAAACTCGGGGTTCCATTTGAGTCGCTGCAGGGGAATCAGGCCTTATCTCGAGTTGAAGGGGGACTCAGTGTCCTTTTGACTTGCAGCAGGAAACTCGGGGTTCCTTTGGAATTGCAATAGGTAAGAAAGGTCTCCTCTTGAGGTGGAAGGGGACAGTCGGGATTCCTCTTGAGTTGAAGCAGGGGGATCAGCCCTCATCTTGAGATGAAGTGGGGTACACGAGGCTCTTCTCAAGTTGTGACGGGTATCGTGGGGAACCACTGACATTGCATAAAGGGAGTCAAGCCTCCTTTCAAGTTGGGAGAGAGAATCGAGATTGATCTCAAGGCATTGCAGGGGAATCAAGCCTCATCTCGCGTTCAGGGGGGAATCTCGTGGTTATTCTCGAGTTGTGACTGGAAGCTCGAGGTTCCTCTCGAGTTGCGACAGGGACCTCAAGGAACCTCTCGTGTTGCCTCAGGGAAGTTAGGCCTCCTTTTGAGTAGCCAGAGCACCTCAGGATTCCTCTCGCGTCACTGCAGGGGAATAGGGCCTCATCTAGAGTTGAGGCGGGAAATTCGGGGTTCCTCTCCAGTTGTGACAGGGATCTCGGAGTTCCATTTGACCCTCAACAGGGGAGTCAGGCCTTGTCTAGTGTTAGGCATGGAACTCCACTTTACTCTCAAGTTGTAAAAGGGGTGTCAGACGTCCTGTCAAGTTGAGGCAGGGAACTCAGGCTTTTCTAGAGGTGCAGCAAGGGAATAAGACTTCCCTTCGTGTTGTGAGGGGAAACTCGGGGCTCCATTCGAGTCACTGCAGGGAATCAGGCTTTATCTCGAGTTGAGGGGGAACTCATTGTCCTTTTGACTTCAGGCAGGAAACTTGGGGATCCTCTCTAGTTGCAATAGGTGAGAGAGGCCTCCTCTTGAGGTGTTTGGGGAGTGTCAGGATTCCTCTCGAGTTGAAGCAGGGGAATCGGCCCTCATCTCGAAATGAGGTGGGGAACACAGGGCACTTCTCGAGTTGTGGCGGGAAACTCGGGGTTCCTCTCAAGTCACTGCAGTGGAATAGGGCCTCATCTCGAGTTGAGGCGGGAAACTCAGGGTACCTCTCCAGTTGTGACAGGGATCTGGGGGTTCCTATTGAGTTTCAACAGGAGAGTCAGGCCTCGTCTTGTCTTGTGGCATGGAACTCCACTTTCCTCTTGAGTTGTAAAAGGGGTGTTAGGCCTCCTGTCGAGTTGAGACAGGGAACTCGGGCTTTTTCTAGAGGTGCAACAGGGGAATCAGACCTCCCTTCATGTTGTGAGGGGAAACTCGAGGTTCCATTCGAGTCACTGCAGGGGATTCAGGCCTTCCTTATCTCAAGTTGAGGGGGAACTCTGTGTCTTTTCAACTTGTGGCGGGAATCTCGGGGTTCCTTTTGAGTTGCAATAGGTGAGACAAGCCTCCTCTCGAGAACCGAGGGGAAAGTCGGGATTCCTCTCGAGTGGAAGCAGGGGAATTGGCCCTCATCTTGAGATGAGGTAAGGAACACGAGGCTCTCTCGAGTTGCGATGGGAAACTCGGGGTTCCTCTCGATTTGCGATGGGTATCCTGGGTATCCTCTGGAGTTGAATAAAGGAAGATAAGCCTCCTTTCAAGTTGTGAGATGGAACACAGGATTGGTCTTGAGTCACTGCAGGGGAATCAGGCCTCATCTTGCGTTGAGGGGGGAATCTCATGGTTTTTCTTGAGTTGTGGTGGGAAGCTCGGGGTTCCTCTTGAGTTTCCACGAGGACCTCAGGGAACCTCTCGTGTTGCCTCAGGGAAGTCAGGCCTCCTTTTGAGTTTCAAGGGTTACCTCGGGATTCCTCTTGAGTCGCTGTAGGGGAATAGGGCCTTGTCTGGAGTCGCAGCAGGAAATTCGGAGTTCCTGTCAAGTTGCGACAGGTATCACGGGGAAGCTCTTGCATTACATAAAGGGAGTCAAGCCTCCTTTCAAGTTGGGAGAGAGAACTCGTGATTGCTCTCGAGGCCCTTCGGGGGAATCGAGCCTCATCTCGCATTGATGGGGGAATCTTGTGATTTTTCTCGAGTTGCGGTGGGAAGCTTGGGGTTCCTCTCGAGTGGCGACAGGGACCTCATGGAACGTCTCTGTTGCCTCAGGGAAAATCCTGAACTGATACTTGGGGATGCATTTAGGGTTCAGATCTCTTTTCAAGTCTCAGAATCTAAACTGTATTCCTTAGAATCTAGGTGTGAAGAGGAATGAAACCTTCCCTACATTCTAGGATTATGGAGGAGGGAGGACCATGCTTTAGATTAGAGCACAATCCCCTTGATGACGTGGATCAAGGACCCTGATGAACACATTTTGCTGATAACATGCAGTCAGACCATGAGCAAAGCCTTCCCCTCCACTGGGGATAGATGACTCGAGCCACTGGTTGGGTGTACAGACAAAGTCATCTAGAAAGTGCTATCAACTGTGCAGGCGTTTATTTCTTTAAAGAAAAAAACTTGTTTCTGGCACTAGATGTTTTGTTGGTTGTTGCTGTCCTCACAGTTTGGTTCTGTTGCTCCACTAGAGGGCAGAAAAGGGACGAGAAGGGACCAACGTCCAGGGGGCCGACTGGGTGGTTTCCTGTCTTATTAGCACTCCCTCTGCCCTGCAGAAAAGTTAAAGAGAAGACCTGTATGGTACAACTGGAACCACTGGTCTTTGACCTGTGAGCAGCAGATAGTTTTTTTCATTTTCTTTGGATAAATAACCAGGAATGGAATTGCTGCATCTAACGGTAGTTCTATTTTTAATTTTTTGAGGAACGTTAGTACTGTTTTCCGTAGGGCTGCTCCATCTTACATTCTCACCTACAGTACACTAGGGTTTCCTTTTCTCCACATCCTCTACAACACTTGCTATATTTTTGTCTTTTTGATAATGTGATGTATGGGCTTAGCTGCTCAGTGGTGTCTGACTCTTGGCGACCCCTTGGACTGTAGACTGCCAGGATCCTCTGTCCATGAACTTTTCCAGGCAAGAATACTGGAGTGGGTTGTTATTTCCTACTCCAGGGGATCTTCCCCGCCCAGGGATCGAACCTATGTCTCTTACGTCTCATGCATTGACAGGTGGATCCTTTACCACCAAGCCACCTGGGAAGCCCTTTTTGATAATAGCTGTTCTAAAACAGGTGTGAGGTGATATCTCATTTTGGTCTCGTGTGTCTCTGATAAGGGATGTTGAGCATCTTCTCATATGCCCGTTGGCCATCTATATGCCTTCTTTGGCAAAAGGTCTGTTCAGACACTCTGCTCATTTGAAAATTAGATTGTTAGGTTTTTGCTGTTAGTTTGTACAAGTTTTTTTAATGCATTTTGGATATTAGCCCCTTATCAGATATACGATTAACAAATATTTTCTGCCGTTCAGTAAATTGTTTCTTTATTTTGGTGATGGTTTCCTTCACTGGGCAGAAGCTATTCAATTTGATGTAATCCTACTTGTTTATTTTTGCATTGGTTGCCTTTTGGTGTCAAGTGGAAAAAAGCTGTCACCAAGACTGATGTCAAGGAGCTTACTGCATACGTTTTCTTCTGGGAGTTTTGTGGTTTCAGGTCTTGCATTCAGGTCTTTAATTCATTTTGAATAAATTTTTTGTATAATGTAATAGTGGTCTGGTTTCATCTTTTTGTATGTTGCTGTCCAGTTTAAGAAACACAATTTATTGAAGAGACTGTCCTTTCCCCAACTGTATATTCTTGGCTCCTCTGTTGTGAGTTAATTGACTATAAATACATCCCTGGTTTATTTCTGGGCCCTTTATTTGGTTCCATTGATCTATGTGTCTATTTTTATGCCAATACCATACTATTTGATTACTTTATCTTTGTAATGTAGTTTGAAATCAGGGAGTGTGAGCATCCAATGTTTATCTTCTTTCTTAAGATTGCTTTGGCTATTCAAAGTCTTTGGGATTTAGTTTTATATTTTGAATATCTTTCATCGCTATAGTGACCAGCTGTAGTAATTAACGTGGCTGCTCAAAAGTGCCTTGAATCTTTTAGAATGAGATCTGACAAGCATACCTTTACAAAAGGAATTTAATGGCTTTGCCACTTCATCAAACACCTGTAAGAAGGTGTAGAAAATATCACCAGAATGGACCCTTTCATGCTGTGTATAAGCAAATGGACAAACAGTGTCAGCTTGTGGAAAGGTTAGAGGTTTCTGGGACTGATGTGTTTTCCTGGGTTAGTCCTGGGGAAGACAAGAGTAACCACTGCCACTTCTTAACAGAGTGGCTTTTTCTAGACAATTCTCTGAGATTCAGGCTTTCACAGAAGGCTGGTGTGGGCATTTTTAAACATCTGGATTCTTCCAGAACTCACATATACCACACAGGTGATTCCTCCTTTCTACCTGAAAAGATTAATCATAAAGTCTCTGATTTTAGCCATCTTTAAGCATTAAAAGGAACACATTCTAAAATCTAGGTCACAAAGCATTGGTCACAAGAGTTCTCTCAGTAACCTTTAAGATGTTTCTGATTAACTGACTAGTTTCAGTTAGAACAAAAAATATGAAATTGCTAGTCCCCTCCCTTCCTGACTCCGATCCAAACAACTTTCATAAGTTGGTCATCGAAACTAATGTGTCTTTAAGGCAATAGACTTTCATCTTTGTCAATAGGCAGTTTCAGACCTTTGGCCTCTTTAAAACTTACAGACATTACAAAGAAAAATAGAGAGGGAGTTTTTTTTGTTTTTTTTTTCAGGAGGTTGCATGTTTCTAAGTTGTTGTTGTGTGGTGGCCAAGTTCTGTCCAACACTTGCAATCCCATACAACTGTATGTAGCCTACCAGGCTCCTCTGTCCATGGGATTTCCCAGGCAAGAATATTGGAGTGGGTTGCCATTTCTTCCTCCAGGAGATCTTCGACCCAGAGATTGAACTCATGTCTCCTACACTGGCAGGTGGATTATTTACCACTGAGCCACCAGGGAAGCCCTTGTTTCTAAATAATTATGCAAAAGAGCTAGAGACTTCTGAACAAATCAAATCGGAATACTTTTAGAGAAAATCAGAATTTCTTTTTCATGATTGGTTCTGCCTAGCACATGGGGTGAGTCTACTCTTCCACTCTTCACACTTCCTCTCTCCTAAGTAGTTTACAAATCTTCAGTTGCTATTTTCTTATCACAAGCAAAGTGTGCAGTCAGCTGCTGATCTCAACTTGAGATGCATCAGTAAAGCCTCTACTGCTCAGGTCACAACTGTGTTTCAGTCAGTTCAGTTCAGTTCAGTCGTCCCCTTCTCCTCCTGCCTTCAATCTTTCCCAGCATCAGGGTCTTTTTCAGTGAGTCAGTTCTTCGCATTGGATTGGAGTTTCAGCTTCAGCCAAAGGATTGGAGTTTCAGCTTCAGCATCAGTCCTTCCAATGAATATTCAGGACTGATTTCCTTTAGGATGGACAGTATGGGTGTGTTTAAAGGGAAGGTGATGAGCCAGAAAGTGCATCTCAGGACCACTAGGGAGCGCCAACTCTCTTGAACACGTTCCACGGCTTGAAGTCATAAAGCTCTTTTGAGAAGGCAGATTCTAGGAAAATCCACTGGGAGGAAACAAGAATAAAAAGTGCAGAATATCACAGCGGACCTCCTCATCCTCTTGAGAGGATGATCTGGGACTGTGCCTCGTTAGGTTTTGGTCAGTTGGATCCTCAGATCGGTTTTATCAGATTAAGAAAGTAGAGCAAAGTATATAGCCTGCTGAGTCAAGGAGAAAGTTGTGTGAGGGGCTGGTCTGCTAGACCTTGTGGCCCTAAAGGGTGGTGTGAAGGAATGAGCAAGCCTCCCCATATTTCAGGTCAAAGAGGTCATTGTATCCGCAAGCCCATGCAGAAGGGCTGTGGTCTTAGCTCGGCTGTTTGGGGGTTCACTACAGAGCTTCTTCAGGTGACAACCTTGCAAATCCCTGGCATTGAGGAGAGGTTCATGCAGAAGCTTTCAGAAACAGGCCATGTGCTGCCTGCTTCAGGGTCCTTCTGCGTGACTGGCGTGTGGTTGATCCACTGAATCATCTTAGGAAAAGGTTCAGGATTCCCATATGGAATCATCAGCTGTGTTAGATTCCTATTGCTGCTGTAACAAATGACCACACACTCAGTGGCTTTAAACAATTCAGATGTATTATTTGACAGTTCCATTGATCAAAAGTGTGACACACATCTCCCTGGGCTAAAACTAAGGCACTGGTGGTGCCTTCTGGACCTTTCTGGAGGCTTGGGGGAGAATCCACATCTGCTTTTTCCCGTTTCTGCAGGTCACCTGCCTTCCTCGACTTAGGGCCCCCTTCCTCTGTCTTCAAAGCCAGCAAGGTTCATCTCTCTGACCACTGTTCCCTAGTCAAGTCTTCCCTGACGGCAGCTGGAAAAGGTTCTCACTTTTAAGAATGTATGTGATCAGAGTGGGCCTGCCTACCTTCCTGACAACTCAGGGTAACCTCCCCATCTCAAATTCATTGTTGCCATTCACCGGTTCTGAGTGTTAGGGTGTGGACATCTTTGAGGGGTCATTATCCAGCTTACTGGAGCAGCAAATAGTCTTTAAATTTGTTCTCTCACATTCTGTCATTGTCACCACAGGCCACGGCTGGGATGACTTGTGGTCAAGCGTAGACCTACTTGGGCTTCCCTTGTGGCTCAGTGATAAAGAATCCACCTGCCAATGGAGGAGACACAGGCTCAATCTCTGAATTGGGAAGATCCCCTGGAGAAGGAAATGGCAACTCACTCCAGTATTCTTGCCTGGGAAATCCTGTGGATGGAGGAGCCTAGCAGACTACAGTCCGTGGGACTGCAAAAGAGTCAGACATGACTTTGTGACTAAACAACAGTAACAGGGACAACAGCAAAAGACCTACTTGGAAAGTCAATTGGTGGTTATTTTCCTGCCTTTTCCTGTGATTACCCACTGGCCCTTAACGAGTGCCTTCTTGGACTCTGACATGAGAAAGGCAAGTCTAAGAAATCCTTTCTCTATAGTAGGCAGTGGTCATGCTTTGTATTCAACACTTTCTGGTGTGTTTCAGTTCAGTTCAGTCGCTCAGTCATGTCTGACTATTTGCGACCCCATAGACTGCACACTAGGCCTCCCTATCCATTGCCAACTCCCAGAGTCCACCCAAACTCATGTCCATTGAGTCAGTGATGCCATCCAACCATCTCATCCTCTGTCGTCCCCTTCTCCCACCTTCAATCTTTCCCAGCATCAGGATCTTTTCCAATGAGTCAGTTCTATGCATCAGGTGGCCAAAGTATTTCAGCTTCAGCATCAGTCCTTCCAATGAACACTCAGGACTGATCTCCTTTAGGATGGACTGGTGTGTTTGCTGAAAGCTATTTATGACCAAGAATAGGCATTTGGTTTTACTTGTCTTAAAAATCCCAGCCCCAAACTCTTGGCCACCTGAAATGAAACATGCTACAGGAACCGTGATGAACTGGATTAGAGTTGATTCAACAGGGGTCTTATAAAGGAACACCTTGGCTCTGCCTGCCCTGCTGGAAGAAGGGCTTTGCAGCACAGCTTTGTAGGACTTGACTCCTCAGTTTTCGCAGGTTGATGCCAGCCCTGCATGGCTGTGTGTTTCCAAAGAGGGAGACCTCTGTTGTTCTTCGGGCAGAAAGACGGTTTGCGCTCCACGTGTGGGGCTAGAGCATGAGGTGTCAAACCCAAGGTCATGTTGACTTCTTGTGGAAGTTTCCTGGAGAGGGAACAGTATATGTAGCACACAGCCAGAGGTTTCTCCAACACCCCAGCCCACTTGGCCACCCAAGTTGTCCCCCTAGGACTGTCCAGTGTCCCAGCACTGTTTGCCCTTTGCACTTTCCACTTGCTTCTGCTGTGTGTTTTTAAGATTTTATGTGTTTATTTAATCTTTGGCTGTGCTGGGTCTTTGTGGTCAAGCGGGCTTTTTCTCCGGTTGTGATCCTTGGGCTTCTTATTGTGGTGACTTCTCTTGGTGTGGAGCACGGGCTCTAGGGTGTGAAGGCTTCAGTGATTGTGGCCCCCGAGCTCAGTGGTTGGGATCCCCTCCTGGGTTCCAGAGCTCGGACTCAGTAGTTTTGGTACATGGGCTTAGTTGCCCTAAAGCATGGGGGATCTTCCCGGACCAGGGATAGAATTCCTGCATTGGCAGGCAGGTACCAAGAGCTACCAGGGAAGCCCTCTGCTGTGTGTTTTCTAATGGGTTCCTGCAAATCACCTTACTGGGAGGAGGTGGGGTAAGATAAACCAGCAGATAACCCAGCCAGGGCCCTAAGGTGTTCATACTGAGGAGGGGCCCTGCTGGAGCTGGAAAGAAAGTGAAAGTGTTAGTTGCTTATTTGTGTCCGACTCTTTACCACCCCATGGACTGTAGCCCACCAGTCTCTGCCCATGAGATTCTCCAGGCAGGAATACTGGAGTGGGTTTTCATTTCCTTCTCCAGGGGATCTTGCCAACACAGGGAGCTAGAGCCTCTCCATTTGGACATGAGCCAGAATGGGATGAAGAGGATGGACTGTAGATGACTCTTGGGTTCAAGGCCTGCGGTGTGACCTTGGACAGGTTATGCTAACCTCTCTGTATCTCAGTTTTCACACCAGCAAATGGAGATAGAAATAGTGTATGCATCTAATAGAGTTGCTATCAGGATGTATTGAGTTAATATCAGTAGAGAGCTTAGAACTAGGACTTGCAAAGAATAAAGGCTCTCTGTTAGCTGCTATCATCATCGTAATCACCACTATCTTATCACACCACCATCATCACCATCAACATCATCATAGCTATTTTGTTTGTAATGACATTGCTAAAAGACAGATTGGGAATCTGTGAATCTCTTAGGGCCTTGGATGAACTATTTTGAGAAGATGCCTCTACTTATATGTCTTCTTTTTCACAATGAGAGATGGGAGCTGAATTCCAAGCTGCCGCTTACTAATTACACTGATCTTTTCAGCCCCAGGGGCTTCCCTGGTAACTCAGAAGGTAAAGAATCTGCCTGTAATGCAAGAGACCCGGGTTTGATCCCTGGGTCGGGATGATCCCCCAGAGGAGGGAATATCAACCCACTCTGGTATTTTGGCTGCAGAATCCCCTGGGCAGACCAGGGGGTCACAAAGAGTCAGACACGACTGAGTGACAAACACTTCAGCCCCAAATTCCCCAGGGGAGGTGGACACTCAGGTTTGCCAGGGTGTCTTCCAGCTGCTGACTTGGGGGGGGTACCTGGAAAACTTTCCTGCTTGGGACACAAGTTTTTGCTGTTCTTTTTGATCCAAAGGGTCATATGGAGGATCAAAGTGAAATCGTGGCCTTTGCTGAGCTCAGGTTAAAGATTTAAGGATGAGTGGGTGATGGTGTCTGGCCCCTCTGTGTGGTGCCCTTTAGCCTGGAGCGCCTGTCACACACAGAGATGGGCTATTCTGGGGTGGGTTTGCCCCCTAAACTGTGCTGCCTGTTTAAAATGGTTTCCATTATTTTATTTCTTAGATCTCGGTGATACTCCACCCACTTCCCTCTCTTTGTGCACCTGGTGGTTATGATTGTTAATCTTAAGAAACCACTATGCAAATATACGTATATCTGCACTACAGTTTTTTAAAAATCTCAACTCTTTACTGACAATGTTCGAATAAGGTATGTCATCTTGTAAGGAAAAAAAAAGAAAAGAAATAAGCCCTCAAGCAAGAATATTGAAAATAATTCAGGGTTTTCATCCACTAATTTAAGAGGAAGAGACAGCACCTTTTGCTGGTGTCCAGTCTCTCAGACCCCCCTCAGTTTTCTTCTTCTTCTTCTTCTTTTTTTAAAAGTACTTCACTAGGTCCAAGACCTGCTGGCACTTTTTTTTTTTTTTAATAATTTTTTGGCCCCATCGAGTGGCATGCAGGGTCTTCCTCTCTCAGCCAGGGGTCGAACCCACGTCCCCTGAAGCTGAAGCGCTGAGTCTTAACCACCGGACTGCCAGGGATGTTCCCCTCCATTTTCTGAACCAAGCGCTGTTAGAGGGAAATAGGAGGTTGACGCATAGTAATATGTCACGTGGTGGAAACGTGAGTCTTAGCATCCTCATGTGGGTGTGCTCTGATTGCATTTCAGTCTGCTTATCCTCAATTACCTGGAACTTCAGAGGCTAAACCTGCGTGTCTGGAAGATCTTGACTGAAATGCTGAACGAACAACTCTTCCAGGGGCTGTGGTTTAACTCAGTATCCAGGGTGTCCAGGATGGAGGGCAGTTTTCCAATGATCTGTTGATTTAATTACTTTTTAGCTTTATTTCTTAAATTTTTAAAAATTGAGATATAATTGACATACATTATATAGCTTCAGGTATACAACATCATGATATGATATTTGTGTTTGTTTTGAAGTGATCACCCCAATAAGTGTAGTTAACATAAATCATCACACAGAGTTACAACATTTTTTTTCTTTCTTGTGGTGAGAACTTTTAAGATCTACTCTTTTAACAACTTTCAAATATCGATACAGTATCATTAACCATAATTGCCATGCTGTTCATTACATTCCCATGACTTATTTAATACATGGAAGTTTGCACCTTTCGACCTCCTTCACCCATTTCACCTCCCTTCCTCCCCATCTCTGGCAACCACCAATCTGTTCTGTGTATCTATGAAGTTTTTCTTTTTAGATCCCACGTAGAAATTAGATCTTATGGTGTTTGTCTTCTTGTGTCCTCAAATGCCCTCAAGGTCTCTCCTTTATCTCTAATGGCAAGTATCTCCATTGTCACTAATGGCAAGATTTCAATCTTTTTTATAGATCAGTAATATTCAATTGTGTGTGTATATATATATATATCCCTTCTCCAGATACATATATCTTCAGGTGTGTGTATATATCTATTTATCTGTCTATCTATCTATCTATCTTTAGGTACGTATGCCTAGAGAAGGAAATGGCAACCCACTCCAGTATTCTTGCCTGGAAAACCCCATGAACAAGGAGACTGGTGGGCTGGAGTCCATGGGGTTGCGAAGAGTTGGACACGACTGAGCACAATATATACACACCACATTTTCTTTATCCATTCATCCGCCAATGGGCGCTTGGTTGTTTCTATATCTTGGTTGTGAACATGGGGGTGCATATATCTTTTTATGGTTAGTGTTTCTGCACTGATCACATTCAGAGGTGGGCAGTTCTGGGGAACATTTGTTACCTGCACTGCACTACTGAATTTTACCTGTTTCTCTTTCCCGAAGGTGGTCTGACAGCCGGGAGGAGGAAGGCCGTTTCTGTAATAGCTGACCCTGAGCTGCTAAGGAGCTTGCCGGGGTTGTCTTAAATCCCAGCTCCTTTCCCTGCCCCTCAAGGGCTTCAACCTCTGTTCATGTGTTCTCCTTTCTGGGGACCTATAGTCCTGGCTCCTCAGCTTTCAAGGATCAGCTACCTAATCTGATCAATGGGTTACGTTCACCTGTGCTGATGTTTTTCTGGTTTGGGAGGAGCAAAGCCCCACTTCTAGGTTGCTCAGTTCAGTTGTATCCGACTCTTTGTGACCCCATGGGCTGCAGCACACAAGGCTTTCCCATCCATCACCAACTCTCAGAGCCTGCTCAAAGTCATATCCATTGAGTCAGTGATACCGTCCAACCATCTCATCCTCTGTCATCCCTGTCTCCTCCTTTTCCTTCTTCTAGGTTACTCAGAAGTTGTTAATAATGCTCTTTTTTGACCCTCTTAAAAAAAAAAAATAGCTGTTATCTGAGTGGTCAACATGGGGACCAGCCACCCTAGCATGCCTGAGACTTAGTGAGAGGCTGATGAGGGATTTCCAACTTTAAAATCATCACAGTCCCAAACAAACCAGATCACCCAGCCCTTGTCCTTTTGGGTGGGAGGAGACAGGAGCCCCGGGACCGACGGCCTGGGGAGAGAACTGGGGGCGATGAGGCTGGACTTGCTGATAACCATTTCTGGGGGTGAGACTGGTTCCCCTGTATTTCAAGGAACTCCTTGTGATAAGGAGCTTCCTAGAACTGAGCACAGTAATCATTGGCTCCTCAACGTGAGTTTTCCTGGAATGGTTCCGTAGCCTGGCTGTGTGCGGTGGATGCTGTCAGCGGGGGGCGGGAAGAACCTGTCCCAGGCTCTGTTGTTAATCATGGGTTCTGTGGAGTCTGGTATGGTTTCCCTGAAAGGAATGGACCCAATAGGAAACAATCAAGAAACAGTTTGGTGCAACAGCAAGCATAGCCGAAGACTGTATGGTCAGCAGACCTCAGAAAAGACAAAAGAAATGCTGGCCAGAGAGTCACAGAAAAGGGTCCAGAGCTTGGGAGAACTTACTGACCTGACTTGAGTGGGAGTGAGGTGGTAGCGGGGTGGACAGGAAGGTGACGTGGGATATTGAAAGACAGCATTTAAGGGGAGTGATTGGCTCTGCTGGCCGGCATCTATTAGACAGTGGAGAGGAGGAGGGAAGATGGGATGAAGGCGAAGGAGGAAAGGAGGGAAGACGTAACAGATTATCGTGTGTTTCCTCATGTTCAGCAGTGTCCTGTGTGTTCTGTATAACATCTCATTCATTCTCACCCGACACGCAGGGGCAGGCGCAATTAACCTTACATTGTAAATGAGCAAAGAGAGCCCTGGGAGGTCAGGTAGTTCGCCCAAGTCACGCACTACTGAGAACAACATAATTGGAATCTGCACTTGGGGAACATTCCAGCAGAATGAGCTCAGGACAGTGGCATTTTATCTGGGTTCGTCTTGTCCAGGATACAGGAAAGATCAGAGGGGCTAGAAATCCCAGGAAGGAGAGACTCAGCTGGAGACTGCTGCAGGAATCTGGGTGGGAGGGCTAGGAGACCTGGGTGAAAAGGATTTCAAAGGAGAAAGCTGTGTTGGGGTCCGAGTGATATTCAGGAAAAGGGTGGTGGTGGGGGGTCTGGTTTCCATCTTGAGGACTTGGAGAGGAGTTGGGATCATTAACTGGATCCAGTTTACAAGAACGTGAGTGATCTTTATTCACTTAATCGTGTTTGGGTCTTTGGGCAGGTTGTGCGACTTTATTTACTTACTTACTTTTTGCTTCCAAAACATTCTAGTTTGACAAGGAAGAGGTGGGCTTCCTTGTTTCTCTTCTGCTTGGTTAAAATAGCCTTTCTCCACATAGATCTGCAGTTCCAGCGTGTTGAACACCATGTCCTGATGGGGGGAGGGATTGCCTTCTTCCCTTGTTACATGAAACTCACCCTCCCTCAGTTGAAAGTGTTGCTCATTCGTGTCTGACTCTTTGCGACCCCATGGACTGTAGCCTACCATGGTTCCTCTGTCCATGGAATTCTCCAGGCAAGAATACTGGAGTGGATTGCCATTTCCTTCTCCTGGGAATCTTCCGGACCCAGGGAATCGAACCCAGGTCTCCTGCATGGTAGGCTGATTCTTTACCCTCTGAGCCACCAGGGAAGCACAGATGATGGTAGACAAAAGACAGAGGCCTGCGGCATCGTTTCTTGAAAAGGAAGCAGTTTCCCTGGGCTCGTCAGCCCTGCCATCGGTCCAGTGCCCCCAGCTCTCCAGATGCCCTTTCCTCTGGACTTTTCCCCAAGAGGCTGGGGTAACTCCCAGACACGAATGCCAGGCCGGGGCTCTGCCGTTTTGCCTCCTGGCTGAGGATCTGTTTGCTTTTGCAATTAAGAAAACGACTTCAGTTGTTAATTTTCACTTGGAATAGATATAGGAGGCGTTAGGTTTTGGGGGCACAAAAAAAAAATCAGTTTGCCTATACAGTTTGGCATGAAAATCACACTAATTGAGCCTTGTTAAAAAGTACCCTAAATTCCCTAACTGTCTGTTCTGGGCCGTGCAGATTTAGAAGAGGAATGATGATGCTAATGACAATAATAGCTGCCTTTATTGGTGCCCAGGAGACTCCAGTGTGTATCACCCAGAGATCCTCTGAGGCGTAGGGATTCTCATCCCTGGCTTTTAAATGGAGAAAATGAGGCTTGGGGAGAACAAATGGTTTGCCCGAGGCCACTGGATTAGTAAGGAGCGGGACCCAAGTTCATACCGGCTCCCCCGGCCCCACACCCATCCTCCTGGACCATGTTGCCTCCGAGAGAGGGATGTTGCTCACAACGGAAACTTCAAGGTGTCTGACAAACAGGAAGAATTGTATATACATTTTTCAAACGTACAGATTATTCAAAACCAGGAAGTTTCAGATTGATTTAAATTTTGCCTTTTAAGTCAAACTTCACATCCAAGAGGCTTTGGGAAGACTTTGCTGCCCATGACCTGAGTGCTTCATGTTCTGATCCCCTCCCACCCACCCCCTCTCCTTTTCCTTCTTTCTCCCCCACCCCTCCCGCCTCTCTATCTCCCCTCCCCTTCCCACCTCACCTTTTCTCTTCCACTCCTGTTGCATGCCGCCACTCTCCTTGGGTGATCTCTTAGTCGTGAGACACTGTGACCTTCTTTTCCTTTTTCCAATTTTTATTTTCAGTACATTAAATTTACTCATACAAGCATTCCAAAAATGTACAATTTTTCCTTTTTTAACAAAGTATAATAAAACATAACCCCCCCCCCAAAAAAAAAACAGAATACTTGACATCTACAATTCAAAATCAAACAAGTGGAATATTTGTAATATATGTAAATATATAAATATTTACAAAACTGTGCCTTTTAAATATATAAAGTTACATGCAATTTTGTAGAATTGTCATAAAAGAATGGCTCAAAAATGGGAGAAATTTCCTCCATTCCTAAGAAGAAAATATGTCCCTTAGGAAGCTATGAAGATACTTGAGTACTCAAGGTCTTCCGTTTCAGAGGGTCATCAACCGATTGTGCCTGGAGCCATGGGATTCAGGCCCTTAGGGTTTCATGCATGGAGTGTTTACTGTGGGCCTGGAACTCCACCATGTCCTGTGGGACCCTCAGCTGAAGGAAGACGGGTGTCTGGCTCCAGACACTGGCTGTGTGGATGGTTAGGGAGATCCTGGCCCTCCCGCCTGCTTCCTTGGGAGCAAGAAAAGACCTATGAGGAGCGTCTCCCAGCTGTCACTCCTAATGGCAGGTGGACATGGTGGGTTTAGACTGGGGTCTAGTGGTGCACGTGCAGACACTGCACCCACGTTTCTCTTTACCAGCACCCCGAGCTCACGGTAGTCAGCCTCCCACCCTCCTGGGGTTGAGTTTATAGCTCCCACCTGTCAGGAGGGGTGCCCATCCATCCCTGGCATCAGTCATAACATGGTGTGTGTGTGGGAACCGAGGTCACGGAAGGGCTGCCTGTCCAGCTCCAAGGCAGGATCTCTGCCCTTGGCCCTGCAAGGCAGGTTCGATCGCCAGGCCCCAAAGCACGTGAGGCCATCGGGCTTCCTGCAGAGGACTCTGGAGGAGTTCATGGGAGTGTGCAGGCAAGTCTTGGAGTGGAGAGTCAGCTCCCATCCGGTTGGCCGCAGCTGTTCCTCTCTGGCTGTGTTGTCTCCAGGCTTCCGCTGGGCCAGCTGCCAACAGACGAGAGTCCTGACCAGCCCTTTGACCACATCATTCTTCTCGGGGGAGCACTGTTCTTAGAGGCTGCCCATGGCCTCCCACATCAAACAGTGTTCTGACTCTCACCTCTTCAGATCAGCTACTCATTTTATTCAGCCTGGTGGGCTATATAGTCCCCAGGGTAGCAAAGAGTTGGGCACAACTGAGCAACTAAACAGCAGCAAGTCCTCCCCAGAATGTTGGGAACACCATCCATAATTCAGTCAGTTCAGTTCAGTCACTCAGTCGTGTCTAACTCTTTGTGACCCCATGAACCGCAGCACGCCAGGCCTCCCAGTCCATCACCAACTCCCGGAGTTTACTCAAACTCATGTCCATCGAGTTGGTGATGCCATTCAGCCATCTCATCCTCTGTCATCCCCTTCTCCTCCTGCCCTCAATCCCTCCCAGCATCAGGGTCTTTTCCAATGAGTCAACTCTTTGCATGAGGTGGCCAAAGTATTGGAGTTTCAGCTTCAGCATCAGTCCTTCCAAAGAATATTCAGGACTGATTTCCTTTAGGATGGACTGGTTGGATCTCCTTGCAATCCAAGGGACTCTCAAGAGTCTTCTCCAACACCACAGTTCAAAAGCATCAGTTCTTCTGTGCTCAACTTTCTTTATAGTCCAACTCTGACATCCATACATGACTACTGGAAAAACCATAGCCTTGACTAGACAGACCTTTGTTGACAAAGTAATGTCTCTGCTTTTTAATACGCTGTCTAGGTTGGTCATAACTTTCCTTCTAAGGAGTAAGCATCTTTTAATTTCATGACTGCAATCACCATCTGCAGTGATTTTGGAGCCCCCCAAAATTAAGTCAGCCACTGTTTCCACTGTTTCCCCATCTATTGGCCTTGAAGTGATGGGACTTCACTTCACTTCACATCCATCATTATGCACTGATTTTCTCTGGATCCCTGGGATGGAGTCAACCACATTAGCTGTTTGCCCCCTGGATGCCTCCCGCATTTCTCCAGGGACAGGAACACTTTTCCTGCAGACGAGATAAAAATTCTATTCTTGCCTAGAGAGCTCCATGGACAGAGGAACCAGGCAGGCTTTACTGTCCATGGAGTCACAGAGAGTCGGACATGATCGAGCAACTAACACTTTTCACTCTCATCTCCTTGGTGGAAAGCCAGTTGTCAGGAAGGGGACAGAGTACTTCCAGTTTATTGCCTCTTCCTTTATCTTCCCTCCACCCTCGAACTGTTTTTTTTTTTTTTAATAATTAATTTATTTTGGCTGCACTAGGTCTTCCTTGCTGTGGGCAGGCTTTCTCTAGCTGCGACAGTGGGGGCTACTCTTTGTTGTGGAGCACGGTCCTAGGTCCACGGGCTTCAGTAGTTGCGGCCCTTGGGCTCAATAGTTGTAGCACACGCGCTTAGTTGCTCTGAAGCATGTGGGATCTTCCTGGATCAGGGATCGAACCCATGTCCCCAGCATTGGCACGTGGATTCTCATCCATTGTCCTACCAGGGAAGTCCCCCCCCCGCCCCCTTCCCCCCGCCAATTGTTTTTTCATGACCTTTACACAGAGTAAGGAAAAATGCTTCCTTCGCAGAATGTGTTTACCCTTTAGGCCCTCATGGAATTTTCTAGAAAGAGGGTAGTGACCCTGAAGGTGGGGATTCAGGTGGTGGGTGCATGACCTGTTCTGGTGGGAGGGTCATCATCCGTTTTTCAGGTGGGGCTGGGGGGGGCAGTCCCTCAAAGGCCGTGGGGAGTAGGAGTGACTTTAGTGGCAGGTGGGGGTGAGTGGTGCTCCTTACATGTCCCTCCACTCCAGCCTTGGAAAGGTCATTGGCCGGAAGCAAAAAGCACTGAAAGGAAATTTAACAAAATGCTCCTCCGCAAATTTTCTAAATGGAGTTAAGTGTGCAAAGAGTAGGTGGGAGTAGGTTCCGGTCTGAAGATCTGCTGACCTTTGTAGTGACATTTGAACCTTTACACCTCTGGCTGTGAGGTGGGAGGTGGGCCCATGCCAGGACTCAGCAGAATTACCAACGTCCTCCAATGCCGCAGACAGGCTCCAGGGCAGACGAAATTTCTCAGAACATGTCAGAGGCACCAATGCTGTTCTTTGAGAAGGACCATCATCGTAGGCGCTCAGAAATGTTGCATTTCAAAAGGCAGATCTACGAATCTGGGTTATCCAAGTGCTTGGTCTTCACTGATCTCTCAAACTGCCTAATTTGATTTTATCAGAAATTTATACATACAAAAATTTCCCCGTAGGCTGAGAACTCTGCTGAGAAAACTTAGCCCAGAGTGTAATTAGCCTGAGAGAATTATCAGCATCGGAAAATAAAACTGCATACGATAAAACGTCCTAATTATGGCAACGGTGTCAGTTATTCACCCTTAATGCCTGTGTGTTTATCCCATCATCTCGTCTGGTAATGACCGTGACCAGGGCGATACTCCCTCGGTGTTGCCCAATAATGGGCGGTGGAGATGGTGTATCTTTGCCTTTATTTTTGCTGGCACATCCTGGCATTGAAGCACATTAAAGTAATAAAATCAGGCAGCAAGGCGTCCTAGTCACTCCCACCATGTTCCCGTAACCCCCTCATTTACAACAGACTGAGACAGAAAAAAAAAATTTTTTTTTTTTTAGAGCAATTTAGGATGAGGCAACACTGGATATGTAAATCCTCTTTTATGGGCAGTCATGGCAGCTGGCTGATTCTTCTTCTAAAATGCCTGACAGCCTTCAGACCAGCGCCCGAGCTGGGTCGGAACAATTCTGTTTGATGGTCACATGGGTGGGAAATGTACGAAGGCAGCTTTCATCACTACCTTCTGTGCTGTGGGCGTTGTGCCTTGCAGACCATCATTCTACCTTCCAGGTCTTGTGTTAAGCCCCACTTCCAGTTCTGGGAAGGAACCTGTTAAGAAAGTGAAGTTTTTACCTGGCTGGATGACACAAGCCATTTTTAGGTTTTAAAAGATGAGTTGCTCCTCCCTCCCTTTTTGTTTCTCCTTAAGAAGGAGCTGCCAGGGTTCAGGAAAAGCTGAGAACAATTTCAAGGGAAAACACTGGCTTGAGTTTGAGACCATGAAAGAGACAGAGCAGAGAAGCAGAGAGACCTGTGCAGGGTAGCTGTTCTCCAGACGCCAAGGTCGAAAGCGGTGGGTCCCAGGCATGGGGCTCTTGGTCAAAGTGCGTTTCACCAAGATGCCCCGGCTCCTTGGGGCTCTTGCCCTGTTCAACATAGAGTTATAAGAGGATTCCCGAGGTTAGAGACACAAGAGAGAAGGAAAAACACAATGGCCTGACTCTGCAGAACGTATCTCAGGCTTGACTGAGCTTAGTGTAACCACTATAAAAATAAGAGGTTTAGAAGCTGTGGAACAAGTCAGGACTGGCCAAAATACGTGCCTTTGTGTCCCTGAACTTTCATCTCCTCCTTCGCCCCCTTTTCTGGCGTGACTCTGCCCAAACCTGCAGTGGTTAAGACAGCACCATGATTTAGGAGGGATTCCCAGCAACAAGCTGCTCAGAGTTTTATGTAACTGAGCTCTGCGCTGATGCTTGCTCCAGGACATAGCCAAGAGGAGACTGAGCAGCCTTCAAAATGGCCATGAGGCTATGGGTCCCCTAGGCGGGGTATGGCCTCAGGCAGCCAGAGGGCCATCTGCAGGGGTCCTAACTTTCACACCCCTAATCTATCACAGACACCAAACTGTTCAGTCACTCAGTCATGTCCGACTCTTTGCCACTCCAAGGACTGCAGCACGCCAGACTTCCCTGTCCTTCACCATCTCCCAGAGTCTGCTCAAACTCATGTCCAGGGAGTCAGTGATGCCATCCAACCATCTCATACTCTGTCGTCCCCTTCTCCTCCCACCTTTAATCTTTCACAGCATCAGGGTCTTTTCCAATGAGTCAGTTCTTCGCATCAGGTAGCCAAAGTATTGCAGCTTCAGCTTCAGTATCAGTCCTTCTAGTGACTATTCAGGGTTGATTTCCTTTAGGATGGACTGATTGGATCTCCTTGCTGTCCAAGGGACTCTCAAGCATCTTCTCTAGCACTACACTTTGAAAGCATCAATTCTTCGGTGCTCAGCCTTCTTTATGGTCCAACTCTCACATCCGTGCATGACTATTGGAAACACCAGGTGGACCTGCTCATAAATGCTAGAGGGGGGAAGAGAGAACTGGAGGAGTTGGAGGGGGTGAAGCCAGTGCCCTGAGCTTAGGGGACTCTGAAGTCACTTATCTGAGTCTATTGGTGCCTCCTCATGTATATTAAGTTCACCCATTATCTTGACACATATGCAGCTGGATTTATCAGCTAGAAGTTCTTGCAAGAACCTTCTTATCAACAGATCGTCCTTTGGGGTGTGGTTCAAACCATTCTGTCTTATGCATTGACCATAACACTGGGCCAGCCTTATTTCTTGTCCAAGGTGGGACTGAAGCCCTGGACTGCCATCATTGTGGTACCTTGGGAAACTTGTTAAAAATTCAGATTTCTGGACCTCATATAAGACCCACTGAATCTGACTCTATTTTTTAAATTAATACTTTTGCTTCTTTTTTTTTTATTGGAGTAAAACATTCAGTAAAGCAAACAAACTTTAATTAAGACTTTGTCAAAGTGAGTATACCCACCACGTAGCCACCACCCAACTCAAGCTATAGAATATTTCCACCACCCTAAGTTCTCCTTCCACCCTTTCCAGACAATACCCAGCTTCCAAAGGCAACTTTTCTTCTGATTCCCATTACACAGTTTTCCTGTGTTTGAACTTCACCTACACTGGCCTGTCCTAAAGGACTCTTTTGAGTCTGGTTTCTTTCCCTCCACATTATGTGTGTGAGATTCATCCACATTGTGGTTTGTAGTAATAGCTATTTTTTTTTCTACTGTGGTATGAGTGTATGGTGTAGTGTGTGAATGTATGGTGTAGTGTGTGTGGTGTAGTGTGGGGTAGTATATGAGTCTGTGTGCTAAGTTTCTTCAGTCGTGTCTGACCCTTTGTGATCCCATGGACTGTAGCCCGCCAGGCTCTTCTGTCCATGGGATTCTCCAGGCAAGAAGACTGCAGTGCCCTTCTCCAGGGGATCTTCCCAACCCAGGGATCGAAGCCACGTCTCTTAACGTCTCCTGCATTGGCAGGCAGGTTCTTTACCACTAGTGCCACCTGGGAAGCCTGTATACAAGTATACTACCATTTATTCATCCATTCTACTCTCGGTGGTGTCTGAGTTGTTTCCAGGTTTTAGCTATGACACTAAAGCCACTAAGAATATTCATTTAAGTGCTTTTTGTGCCCCTAACACTCGTTTCTGTTGGGAGTAGAATTGCTATGTCATAGCATAAATGCATGTTTATTTTGGGCAAATAATTGCCAAACAGTTTTCTGAAGTAGTTGTACCAATTTGCACTCTCACCAGCAGTGGTTGGGGAGTCCACTACTCGACATTCCCATCCACACTTGATATTGTCTGAGCTTTTCATTTTAGCCATTCTGGTAGGTGTGTAGTCGAATCTGTTTGTGGTTGTAACTTGCATTGCCCTGTTGGCTAATGATGTTAAGAACCTTTTCATGCGCTTGTTGGCCATCTGGTCTTTGTCTTTGTGAAGAGGCTGATCAAGTCTTTTTTAAAACTGAGTTTGGGGTCTCTTATCAAATCTTCATTTGTAAGAACAGCTTGTTATGAACAGCCTCTCCAAGTGACTTAATAACTTCATGCCAGAGAACCACCTCTGAAGAATTTCCTAAGATGTCCAATTTTCTTGAGGCATCTTTTCTCCTTTCTTCAATTCTCAAACCAGCAGTTGACTCTCTCCCTTTCTGTTATTCAGGTTATAGATTCAGTGCTTTCCTCTCAACTCCCTTTGAACTGCAGATGGCATAAACGGACTTCCTGGGCTAAATATGGCCATTTCTGTCTTCAGAGCCCAGCTGAATCTCCTGGTCTTTCTGGCAGCATTTTGTTAGCAGTATAACCTTGTTGGGTGGAGAAAGATGGGAGGAGAAAGAAGAGTTTGGGAACTGCCCCAGGAGGATAAAGTCTATGGCTCCCCTCTCTTCTCTAACATCTTCCTTTCTTTTCTCCTAGAAGCCCTGGAAGGGAGGATGTCTGCTCAGGGTTCTGTGCCAGCACCCGGGCATGTGTGTGTGGATGTGACCTGCTCGGGTCATCAGGGAGACATTGTTCCCACCTGTCTTCCTACCTTCCATATCAACTGTGAACAATCTGCCATCTAAGTATGAATGCTCCCCAGTGGAGGAGGAGACCTAAACATTTTATAGTGTTCCAGGGTCCTAGAACTCATAGGAACCAGCCCTCATTCCAGAGATGGAAACAGTAGAGAATGCTGGGGATCGTTTCCTGGTGGGAGAGCCTGCTGGTCTTTTTTGCAAATGATCATCCTGGCAAGAGAGGTGTGTCTCTTCTAAAGAGGATCAAGAGATGGAGGGAGGGGAAGAGTATGTCTTTCCTTTTTTGCCTTTAGTAATAAAGGGGGTTCCTTCTGGCTGCTCTTTCCCTCTGAGAACTGCTATTCAGAGGCCCCAAATGGCAGGAAGTGGTGAGGAGATGGAAGAAGGTAGAAAGCTCAGTGAGTGCGTGTGTCCTCCCCGCCCACACCTCCCACTTGGAGGCTGGGGGAAGGGACCTCACAAGGCTACTTGCAGCATCATTACTCTTAACATACATTCACCATGATTTTGTGTGTGTGCAGAGCAGAGTCTGGCTTTTGTAATTGTGAGTCTGGCTCTGATAAAGATCTCTTCCATTTGCAGGCTGGCTGTGATGGTGAGAGTATTGGAAATTGCCCATTTTCTCAGCATCTCTTTATGATTCTCTGGCTAAAGGGTGTTCTATTTAATGTGACAACAGTGGACTTGAAAAGGTAAGACCAGGTTTCTGCAGTATTGAAATAGCTATTCCCAGTTCCTTGTGCACACAGGGACACAGAGAGACACCCAGACAGACACACAGGCACAGGCATACACATGGAGATGGAGACACGCATACACACAGACACAGGCAAATACACAGAGCCAAACACAGACACACACATACACACACTCAGAGGCACACAGAGACACAGACACACAGGTGTGCACACGACACACACAGATGGAGACACACAGACACACAGACACACAGACATACAGACACAGGCCCATACATAGGCACACACACCCACAGATGGAGACACACAGAGACAGACACACCCAGAGACAGACACACAGGTCGGTGCATACACACACAGAGATGGAGACCCACACACAGACATACAGACACAGACGCACACACAGACCCAAATACAGACACAGACACACACATACACACACTCAGACAGAGACACACAGAGACAGACACACACTGAGGCACACAGAGACACAGACATACAGGCTTGTGCACACGCACACACACACACACAGATGGAGACACATATACACACAGACATACAGATACAGGTGCATACACAGACCCAAATACAGACACAGACACACACATACACACACTCAGACAGAGACACACAGAGACAGACACACCCACAGACACACAGGTCGGTGCATACACACACAGAGATGGAGACACACACACAGACATATAGACACAGGCTCACACACAGACCCAAATACACACACAAACACACAGACACACACATACACACACTCAGAGACACACAGAGACAGACACACACTGAGGCAAACAGAGACACAGACACACAGGCGTGCGCGCATGCACACACATACACACAGACATATAGACACAGATGCATACACAGACCCAAATACAGACACATACACACACTCAGACAGAGACACACAGAGACAGACATACAGACGTGCACACACGCACACACACACACACAGATGGAGACACACATACACATAGACATACAGACACAGACGCGTACACAGACCCAAATACAGACACAGACACACACATACACACACTCAGACAGAGACACACAGAGACAGACACACAGATCGGTGCATACACACACAGAGATGGAGACACACACACACAGACATATAGACACAGGCGCACACACAGACCCAAATACAGACACACACACAGACACACACATAGACACACAGACAGAGACACACAGAGACAGACATGCACAGAGGCACACAGAGACACAGACACACAGGTGTGCGCATGCACACACACAGATGGAGACATACAGACACAGGCCTATACATAGACACACACACCCACAGATGGAGACACACAGAAACACAGACATACAGACACAAACACACAGACACACACATACACACCCACAGACGGGGACACACAGACAGAAACACAGGCCCACGCATGCACCCTCCTAGGACCCATGGGCCCTGTCCTGGGCATGTCCACTGTGGGTCAGGACCCTAGATTGGAGCGGGCGTACGTGGGCCATGAAGTCATTACAGGACGGGGTCAGAGGTAACCCGGAAGGAGTAGGAGGAGGGGAATTGGAAGGAGTAGGAGGAGGGGAATCGGAAGGAGCCCGCCCGCCCAGTAACTGGTCAGCCATAACCCTCTCTGGAGCCTGCCTGAGCCCCTCTCCTGACTGATAACACTGGGAAGGGTTAACTTTTCAGCCCCGTCTCCAGATAAAAGGCCACACTTTCCTTGCCAGTAGGACAGTTTGTAAACTCCCAGTTGCCTTTGAAATTCTCAAGGGTGGTTTCTCTTCCACTGGTGTGTGTGTTGGGGGGGGGGGCATGGTTAAGCCTTGGCAATGATCCCAACCCTGGCACTGCCCTTCCCCCCTGCCCAGGAAGCCTGCGGACCTGCAGACCTTGGCTCCCAGCACCAACCCACCTTTCATGACTTTTTTGACGGTGAGGTCAAGACAGATGTGAATACGATCAAGGAGTTCTTAGAGGAGAAACTGGCTCCCGCAAGGTGGGCCTCATCAAAATCAGTGTTGGCAACTCGGTTGTCACTTTGCCCCATTCACAGACAGTTCTAAAGCTCTTGGCGCTGGGTGTTGGCTTTCTGTGGCCAGGGCACTTACCTCCTGAGCTGTACCTTGGTGTGCCCTGAGTCTAGGTGGCTGGGATTTCTCTACTCTGCACCTGCCATGTGGCAATTAGGGTTTGATGGCAGAAAGTGGGGAGGAAGTGGGCCGATGTCACGTGGGGGGCCCACTTCTGATGGCTGGTTTGGAGCGTGTGTTACACGCAGCATCACAGCAGGTTGGGTCTGCAAGGAAACGCTCTAGTTCATCATCTTTATTTCAGGAGGGCAAGAACCCAGACCAGCAAGGCCAGGGGGCCCTCCGTCCCAGGATGAGAACAGTCCGTCCACTGCTTTACTCCTGGACAGTGTTGCTCCCAACTTTGAAGATGGAAAGATTAGGAAAACATTTAAGGAGCAGTTTTCATTTTTATATCTGCTCAGAGAAAGGCATTTCTTCCCCTCCTGCTTTGTATTCTCCCGACTCAAACATTGTTGATCTGTGATACTCCCACTTTGAACTTTTCAAGGTACCCTAAGCTGGGGACACAACACCCTGAATCTAACTGCTGGAAATGACGTGTTTGCCAAGTTCTCAGCATTTATAAAAAACACCAAGAAGGATGCAAACGAGAGTGAGTCCCTCCCATCTTCCTGTTTTCTGTTTTCTCCATGGACTTCCATTCTACCTCTGGTGTGGCTTCTTATAAGATCTGGGGAATTCTGACTCACTGCACAGCGGGGAGGGACCTGTGTATAGAAATAAAGAAAAAGTACCTCCCACTCTGAGCCTGCACATGGATTTCAGAGATTTTCTAGAGATTGTCCAGGAAAGGACATTTTTAAGAGGAAATCATCACCAGTGATTCCTTGCTCTCCCGTGGAATTCAGGGTGAATGAACCTTCTATTGGTGCTTCCTTCACTATATGATTTCCATAAAGATATTTTTTTTAATTTTTAAAAAAATGTTTTGGTCACATGGTGTGGCGTGTGGGATCTTAGTTCCTTGACCCTGCACTGGAAATGTGGAGTCTTTTTTAGTTTATTTATTTTTAATTGGAATATAATTGCTTTACCATATTGTGTTGGTTTCTGCCATACATCAACATGAATCAGCCATAGGTATACACCCATCCCCTCCCTCTTGAGCTTCCCTCCCACCTCCCACCCCATCCCACCTGGAAAGCACAGAGTCTTAACCATTCAGTTCAATTCAGTCACTCAGTCGTGTCCAACTCTTTGTGATTCCATGGACCGCAGCATGCCAGGCCTCCCTGTCCATCACCAACTCCTGGAGTTTACCCAAACTCATGTCCATTGAATCAGTGATGCCCACCATGAAAGTTTCTCCACATACATTTTTTAATAAATGAATGAGTTATAGAAGCAGCAGTGTTGTGTAGAGAGAAGAATTATTTTCCAAGACGAAGGAATTTTTTATTTAGATCTCATAAACCCACCTGTCTCCTTCCTGACTCTCTAACACTCACTGGCCATGTCTCAGGAGGGAAGGGACAAACCCCCCCCCCCCTTTTTTTTTTTGATATCTAGAGAGAGGAGGGCAGGAGGAGAAAGGGATGACAGAGGATGAGATGGTTGGATGGCATTACTAGCTTGATGGACATGAGTTTGAGCAAGCTCTGGGAGTTGGTGAAAGACAGGGAAGCCCGGCGTGCTGCAGTCCATGGGATTGTAAAGAGTCAGACATGACTGGGTGACTGAACAACAATGAAGACAGAGGAGACATGGACTTCCATGGCTCATCTTAGTTGTTTTCTGCCTTCCTATTTTAGTTTATGAAAGGAACCTATTAAAGGCCCTGAAGAAGCTGGATAGTTATCTGAACAGCCCCCTGCCTGATGAGATAGATGCCTACAGCACCGAGGAAGCTGCTATTTCTGGAAGGAAGTTCCTGGATGGCAATGAGCTCACGCTGGCTGACTGCAACCTCTTACCCAAGCTCCACGTTATTAAGGTTTGTCCTTCCTCGTACCTCGGGTGCTGAATAAATGAATGGGGCTTTGTTTCATTTTGTTTTGACTTGTGTGAGTGTGTGTGTTTTGCCAAGACAATCTAAAACACGGCTCTTGAATTTAAAGTCTAGCTCGTTGCTGTTTGCGGCAGCCAAGCCCCAAGTCTGAGATCTGTGGATGCTGTTCTCAGGTGTTCCTCGGGGGTTCTCATAAAGCATCTGAGAGCTTGGCTCTCATCCCTGCATCCTCACAGCTTCTGTTTTCCAGACTTAACCCTCACAACCTAAAGACAAGCTACGTGAAAGCAACTTGAGGGAATACATTGATTATAACTGGTGTTTCACACTCCGGGCTTGGAGGTGATGTGTGGAATCTGCGAGGATTAAAATGTGAACTCAGGAAATTCCCTGGTGGTCGTCCAATGGTTGGGACTCAGGACTTTTGCTGGGGTGGCCTGCGTTCAATCCCTGGATGGGGAACCAAGATCCTGCAAGCTGAGCAGTGCAGTCCAAAAACAAAAACAACAACCAAAAAACTGAGCTAACCTTGAAAAACAAAATGAACTCAGTCAATTGTTAGTGATGGGAAGAGTAAGCCTAACCCTGAGACAAGAGAGGAGGTTGGCTCTTAACACAGACCCCTTACAGCTGGCGAGCAGCTGACAGCTCCTTGGCTGGACCACACATGGCAGCCTGTTTTCCCAGGTGATCAAACATGAAATAAGAGTCGTTGGTCATGTATAATGAGGGTTTAAAGATTCCCTAGACCAGTGGTTCTCCAACGTTAGTAGGCATAAGAATTGTGCCTACTAATTTAGAAAAGGGCCTGCTCAGGGGCTCCAGTCATCTCTGACTCTTTGCGACCCCATGGACTACAGCCCCTCAGACTCCCCTGTCCATGGGATTTTCCCAGCAAGTTTACTGGAGTGGGTTACCATGCTCTCCTCCAGGGGATCTTCCTGACCTGGGGACTGAACCCACATCTCCTGCATTGCAGGTGGATTCTTTACCGCTGAGCCACCAGGGAAGCCCTTTTAGAAATGTAAACCCCTCAATTCAGCCCCTGACTTACTAAAATCAGAACTTCTGGGGGTGACACTGAAATTCAGAAGCAGATGACCCCACCCTTGGACTCCTTAGTTATGGCTGTTCTCTGAAGTGCCCCAGTCTGGCTGTCACTCACAGCTGTTAGTTGTTGTATCATTATCACTGTTGGTGTGCCCTTAGTCCTCAGTGTCCCTAGATTCCCAGGAAGAAGCCCAATCCTTGTTCAGAGGCATCCTTATCTGGATCATACAAGGTCCAGAACTAGGTCCTTGGTATAAGGATAGGGATACGGAAGAGAAGACATAGGGAAATACAAATCAAGGAACTTGTGTTCTAATAATGCATTTATTTGGCATTTTAGTTCAGTTCAGTCACTCGGTTGTGTCCGACTCTTCGCAACCCCATGAACTGCAGCACGCCAGGCTTCCTGTCCTTCACCAACTCCTAGAGCTTACTCAAACTTGTGTCCATTGAGTCAATGATGCCATCCAACCATCTCATCCTCTATCATCCCCCTCTCCTCCCGCCTTCAACCTTTCCCAGCATCAGGGTCTTTTCCAGTGAGTCAGTTCTTCGCATCAGGTGGTCAAAAGTATTGGAGTTTCAGCTTCAGCATCAGTCCTTCCAATGAACACCCAGGACTGATCTCCTTTAGGATGGACTGGTTGGATCACCTTGCAGTCCAAGGGACTCTCAAGAGTCTTCTCCAATGCCACAGTTAAAAGCATCAATTCTTTGGCGCTCAGCTTTCTTTATAGTACAACTCTCACATCCATACATGACTAATTTGGCATTTAGAAATTTACAAATTAGGTTCCCACAGTCTGTGACACGGCTGTCCTGTGGGTGACTGGCCAGCCCATTACTCTAGTCATTCTTTGCCTTTCTCTTCCTTCCCCACTCCATTCCCAGCCTTGTCCCATTCATTCTCTTTCTTCTCTCTTCCCTGATGTGTTCCAGGGGCACCAACCTGAAAGCTAAGTCTTGAAGATGCTGCTGATCTTCCAAGTGAATGTTCTTTTTAATAACTCTGCCAGTACTCTGACGTGTAAAATTTCATGACAGCATCTCAACCCTTCAAACCTGCCACACTGGTGATTATCCAAACTGGACATTTGAGAGCCATTTTCCAACAGGTTATTTATGTCATTGTGTCTGGTTTAGTCCCTTTATTAAACGTATTCTCATCATTCCTATGACTAGTGTAACATCACAGAAGCACATGGAGTTTAGGGAAAGCAAGAGAAAGACATGTATGTACACACATACATACATACATACACACACAGATCAGTTGCCACTTGTTTAGCTCCTATAAAAAGAGACTGTTTAAAATGTCAGTAGAGGGGATAAATTTCAGAGTAAAATAAAGCAGTCCACAGCTCCAATACAAGACCTAACTGCAAAATCTTCAAAGCCACTTAGGACTCAAATTACCCAGCAGCTTAATAATCTTCCAGGATGGAGCATTTCTGAAAGGCAATGAGAATCATTCTACAGGAATTTATGGTAAGACAATGAGAGAAAAGAGGACTTCATAATCTATTCCTGTCCTGAAACCCAGCAAAAACATTCTGAAAATATAAAGCATTATCTCCACCTTTAATTTCTTTTTGGCTGCATCACGTAGCACCTGAGACCTTCCCCATCCAAGGATTGAATCTGCACCCCCTGCACTGGAAGCTCAGAGTCTCAGCCACTAGGCCACCAGGTAAGTCCCTCTCCACCTTTTGTAAAATTAGAAAAGATGGACCACCAACTCAAAGACTCAGAGACTAGCTTCTCTGGATCTTCAGCAAGGTCCAGATGTCTGTAAAAGTAAATAATTCAGCCCTGAAGTGCCCAACCCAAGCTTCTTTGCTTGAGAACAGAGCACCGAGTGGGCCAAGAGAGGCAGGGACCAGCCGTATGGAGGTGAGATCTCTGTGGAGGCAGAGCTGAAGGTGAAACTGTTCAGAGGTGCCACCTGTGTGTTCTGCCACTGTCCCCTGACCCAAAGGAACAAGGAAGGGAGATGGAGGGGAGGAGAGAAGGAAAGTGGCATTCTGCTTTGTGACTGCTGAGCAGAGAAAAGAAATAAGCTTGGAATCACTCAGCAGAGAGACTGTAGATGACCTCAGCATCACTTTTAGCCATGGCGACCTCCTCCTAATCCGTGAGCCTCAGAGTGGAGGAGGCATTAACCCTGACTTTGATCTTGACCCTCATGTGCCCCTGGGCAGAGTACAGAGCAAGGGTTGATGAGCAGGTGAAAAAAGTTAGAGTGTTAGTTGCTCAGTTGTGTCTGACTCTGCAACCCATGAACTGTAGCCCGCCAGGCTCCTCTGTCCATGGAATTCTCCAGGCAAGAATACTGGAGTGGGCTGTCATTTCCTTCTCCAAGGGCTCTTCCTGACCAGGGGTTGAACCTGGGTCTTCTGTACTGCAGGAAGATTCTTCACCATTTGAGCCACCAGGGAAGCCCCTTAATGAGTGGGTGTTTGAGGATAAATACCCAATTGGTCTGCCTGCTGCCTGGCCTTACTTCCATTGCTCTCCACCTTGTTTTTAAGCAAATAGTAGGTCCAATGGGTCTGGCCACTAAAGGATGGCTAGTAACCAAAAGGAATCCAAGTGGGACCTCTGTGTGGATAGAGATGATCACAAAGAAGAGCGGGAAGGGTTAAACAGAACAAAAGAGAAAAAGGCAGATGAGAAACACTTATCTGGTTAAGATTGGCCCAGTAAACCAAGAAACTTTTCAGACATATACTTCCACAACCTCAAAGAAATGAAAGAGAACATAAACTCTTCCCTGAGGCTTAGTAGGTAAAAAACCCACCTGCAATGCAGAAGACACAGGAGATGTGGGTTTGATCCCTGAGTTGGGAAGATGTCCTGGATTAGGAAATAGCAACCCATTCTGGTATTCTTGTGTGAAAAATCCCATGGCCTTACTCCCAGAGGAGCCTGGTGGGCTACAGTCCATGGGGTCTCAAAAGAGTTGGATATGACTGAACTACTCAGCATGGCACATGAACCTTTGGAGAAAATACTCAAAGACAAGTCACAAAGTGTCAAAAAATATAATCTCACAAAGAGGATGGAAATGAAACTGGCAGAACTGAAAAAAGCCTTAAAGACAAAACAATTTCAGAAATTGTTTAGACGTTGTATTAGGAGTAGGAAGAGGTGGGAAATGACATTGCAGAAATTCATCAAGGATTTGGAATACAGCCTGAGGAAATGATCTCAAATCAAAAGGAAAAGAAGAGGTAAAGGTGATTAGAGAGAATCCAGGTGCACATAATCAGGAACAAGAGAACATTAAAGAAAGAAAGAGGAAAAAGAAGACTCAAAGGTAAAGTGTTTTGAACCAAAGTATGATCTGAACATGTACTTTAAATAGCAATCCATGATTAGAAAAATATTGTCCTGGATAGTCAACATGCTATGATATAACTGGTTAAGTTACTGAACTTTGACAATAAAAAAGAACCCTTCGGGTGTTCAGATGATAATGATAATAGTAACAATAATAAAAGGTAAGGCCACCTACACAAAGGAGACATTCAGACTATCCTCATATTTCTCTAACGTGGGGTGAAAGTGTTAGTTGTTCAGTTGAGTTTAACTCTTTGAAACCCCCTGGACTATAGCCCGCCAGGCTCCTCTGTCCATGGAATTCTCCAGGCAGGAATACTGGAGTGGTGATGACATAAAACAAAGCAAGAATTTCTATGATCCACCTCCTAGAGTAATGGAAATAAAAACAAAAGTAAACAAGTGGGACCTGATTAAACCTAAAAGCTTTTGCACAGCAAAGGAAAGTATAAGCAAGGTGAAAAGACAACCCTCAGAATGGGAGAAAATAATAGCAAATGAAACAACTGACAGGGGATTAATTTCTAAAATATACAAGCAGCTCATACAACTCAATGCTAGAAAAACAAACAACCCAATCAAAAAATGGGAAAAAGATCTAAACAGACATTTCTCCAAAGAAGACATACAGATGTCTAATAAACACATGAAAAGATGCTCAATACCACTCATTATTAGAGAAATGCAAGTCAAAACCACAATGAGATATCACCTCACACGGGTCAGAATGGCCATCATCAAAAAACTTACAAACAATAAATGCTGGAGAGGGTGTGGAGAAAAGGGAATGCTCTTGCACTGTTGGTGGGAATGTGAATTGATCCAGCCACTATGGAAGATGGTATGGAGATTCCTTAAAAAATTGGGAATAAAACCATATGATCCAGCAATCCCACTCCTAGACATATACCCTGAGGAAACCAAAATTGAAAAAGGCACATGTATCCCATTGTTCATTGTAGCACTGTTTACAATAGCTAGAACATGGAAGCAACCTAGATGTCTATCGACAGATTAATGGATAAAGAGCTTGTGGTACATATACACAATAGAATATTACTAAGCTATCTAAAGGAATGCATTTGAGTCAGTTCTGGTGAGGTAGGTGAACCTATTATACAGAGTGAAGCAAGTCAGGAAGAGAGATAAATATCATATTCTAATGCATATATACAGAATCTAGAAAAATGGTACTGAAGAATTTATTTACAGGGCAGCAATGGAGAAATAGACATAGTGAATAGACTTATGGACATGGGAGAGGGGAGGAGAGGGTGAGATGTATGGAAAGAGTAACATGGAAACTTACATTATTGTACGTAAAATAGATAACCATCGGGAATTTGCTGTGTGGCCCAGGAAACTCAAAGAGGGGCTCTGTATCAACCGAGAGGGGTGGAGTGGGGAGGGACATGGGAGGGAGGTTCAAAAAGGAGGGAATATATGTATACCTATGGCTGGTTCATGTTGAGGTTTGACATAAAACAACAAAATTCTGTAAAGCAATTAACCTTCAATTAAAAAAAAAAGACTACTGGAGTGGATTGCCATTCCCTTCTCTGCAGGATTCTAGGGTCACATTAAAAGCCAGAAAACAGTGTTTTAACAGTTAAAGGATTGGGGACTTCCCTGGTGGCCCAGTGGTTAAGAATCCACCTTCCAATGCAGGGGACGCAGGTTTGATGCCTGGTCGGGGAAGTCAGAGCCCACATGCTTTGGGGCAGCTAAGCCCATGCACTGCAACTAGAGAAGCCTGTGTGCTACAGCGAAGACCCAGCACAGCCAATAGTTAAAGGTTTAAATGAAAGTATGTGTGATGTAAGAATTTTATATCCAAGTAAATTGTTGCTTTTACCTAGACTTCTGGTCGTGATGAAATAAGCACTCCTGAGCCATTTTGTAAAAATAAAATTTCTATATGATGACATAATAAAAAAGGATGATAAAATAAGAATCCAGGAGAAGGTGTGTGGTATGAAAGGATTGGTGGTAGATCTGAAACCAAAACTAAGATTCAACAGCTGTGGGAGTTATAGCTACAGGACTGAATCAGATATAGTAAACTTCGATTTTCACCCCATTGGAAGGAGGATAATAGATCAGAAATGAAAAGAAGTGTAAGTATACTAATTTCCTTGCTTATTATCAGGAATAAGTAGAGGTCAATCAAAGAATAGTTGATAAATCAAGAAATAAAGAATTCCTATTAGTTAAAGTTATATAGGAAACCACTGGACCCACTCCAGTATTCTTACCTAGGAAATCCCATGAACAGAGGAGCCTGGCAGGTTATAGTCCATGCAGTCACAAAGAGTCAGACACAACTTAGCAACTAAGCAACAACCACCACTGGAAGAGTTAAAACAGACCATAAACCTTCCAAACCACCAGAGAGGGAAACACACACACACACACAAATGCAAAAATATTTACAGGAAGTTGGAAAACAAAGTGTTATATTAATAAGATATGATATAAAACAAGCTTACATTTATGAGAGGCACATATGTAATAAATTTACTCAGAATGTTTGGGTAAAGCAAAAGCAGGAAAACGCAAACAAAAGAAAAGCAGGAGTCTTGACATTAATCTCTCGTAAGAGTGAATTTAAGTAAAAGATAATTATTTAGGCGGCTCTCTGAAAAGTTATGTGGTCCTGTCTTGGTGCATCATTAGCTCCCAGCTTCCAGAATCTGAGAAATAAGTCCTGAAGATCTTCTAATTGGTGACAGATTCCACACTCGTGTCATCCAAACATCCTAGGAGCCAATATAATGGGAAATATTGTCCTTCCAAGTATTGTTGTTCAGTTGCCCAGTCATGCCCAACTCTTTGGGACCCCATGGACTGCAGCACGCCAGGCTTCCCTGTCCTTCACTATCTCCTGGAGTTTGCTCAAACTCATGTTCATTAAGTAGGTGATGCCATCCAACCATCTCATCCTCTGTTGTCCCCTTCTCCTCCTGCTTTCAATCTTTCCCAGCATCAGGGTCTTGTCCAATGAGTTGGCTCTTCGCATCACATGGCCAAAGTATTGGAACTTTAGCATTAGTCCTCCCAATGAATATTCAGGGTTGATTTCCTTTAGGATTGCCTGGTTGGATCTCCTTGCAGTCCAAGGGACTCTCAAAAGAGTCTTCTCCAGCACCACAGTTCAAAAGCATCAGTTCTTTGGCACTCACCCTTCTTTATGGTCCAACTCTTACATCCATACATGACCAGTGGAAAAACCATAGCCTTGACTAGACAGATCTTTGTTGGCAAAGTAATGTCTCTGCTTTTTAATAAGCTATCTAGGTTTGTCATTGCTTTCCTAGTATTTGACCTCCCAAATTCATGTCTAAGTTAGACCCAAGTCCTAACTCCTCAAATCTCAAAATTGATCTTATTTAGAAATAGAGTTTTTGCAGATGTAATTAGTTAAGATGAGATCATGTTAATTGATTAGGAGCAGTATAATGGGTCCCTAATCCAACATGACAGATGTTCTTATAAAAGGGAATTTGGATCCAGAACACCAACACAGGGAAAGTGCCAGGTGGAGGCTGGAGCTGTGCTCCCATGAACCAGAGACAGGGAGAGACCTGGAACAGATCCTTCCCCGGAGGCTTCAGAGGGAGCCCGGCCCTGCTGACACTGTGATCTTGGACTCTGGGCCTCCAGGAGTGTGGGAGAAGACATTTCTGTTGTTTCAAGCCACCCACGGTTGTAGTGCTTTGTTAAGGCAACCCCAGGGAACTCATACCATCTGCAAGAGGATACACCCTCCTTTGTGATGAATTCCCAGTGACACCTTCCAGCCAGACATCTCACAATGCTGTGTTTTCGTGACATCCATTCTTAGCTACTCCATCCTTACATCCACTGTTTCCTTGAGAATAAGGATTTTTCAGTTCATGAATCTGCCCTCCGCACATGGTAGACCCACAGTGAAATGATCCTCTTGGGGGCAGAATGATGGAAATCCACAGGTGTAACATATCCAGGTAGTTGCAGTTTTAGGAAGTGAGGCTTAGCAAGTAGAAAAAAAGAGAGGGCACTTCAAAGTGATCCTGGTACAATCTAAGCTAAGATCCACCCTGAACCTTTGAAAGTGAAAGTTAGTCGCTTGGTCGTGTCCAAATCTATGTGATCCCATGGGTTGTCTCCTCTGTTCATGGGATTCTCTAGGCAAGAACACTGGAGTGAGTTGCCACGTCCTTCTCCGGGGATCTTCCTGACTCAGGGATCGAACCCAGGTCTCTTGAAGTGCAAGCAGACACTTTACCATCTAAGCCATCTGAATCTGTAGGCACCAAATAACCCAGCAGCAGAACACAGGGAGAGAAAACTACTAAAACACAAAGAGAAATCCACCAGATTACAGAGCAAGCTCAGGGCTTCCCAGTGGCTCAGATGGTAAAGAATCTGTCCACTAACACACGAGATTTGGGTTCAATTCTTGGGTCAGAAAGATCCCCTGGAGAAGGAAATAGTGACCCACTCCAGTATTCCTGCCAGGGAAATCTCATGGACAGAGGAGCCTGGTGGGCTACAGTCCATGGGGTCACAAAAGAGTTGGACATGACTGAGCAACTAGACAATAGAGCAAATTCATGCCAGCGTGTCATGAGGACTATCTGTGATGAATGGGTGGGCATGGTTGTGTAGCACCTCTGTTTTGAGTCCCACGCTCAGCGTGCCCCCCTGCAAACTCATATCACAACTTGGGCAGCTTGAACGGCTGTAGGACGACATGGGAACTTGAGAAAGAATATATTACACGCCTCAGAAGAATGGATTGTCTGATGTAACTGCTTACGTTTGTGGGTTTTCCCTTTCTGACTGTTTCCTCTTCATTTTCAGATTGTGGCCAAGAGATACAGAGATTTTGATTCCTTCTGAAATGACTGGCATCTGGAGGTACTTGAACAATGCGTATGCTCGGGATGAATTCACAAACACATGTCTCGCTGACCAGCAGATTGAACATGCATATTCAGATGTTGCCAAAAGAATGAAGTGAAGCCGGACTGTTTTCTGTCTCCTTTCTCAGCTGTGTGAGCTAGACTATGGAAAGAATGTCTCCTTTACCTTTCCCTCCCAGTAACCATCCTTAGCAAAATAATGCCCATACTTTAGCAATGTGGATACCATAGCATGATCCACTCAACAGGAAATGATTCCTAGCCTTGTAATCTGTCAGCTCACTTCTGTATCTGAATAATACCAGTATCTGTTGTTATACACTCCAATTGTCTAGTTTATGTTCATTTATATCATTGGCATTCTGGGACCTTGTAATCCATGATATTTAGGGCATGAGTTTTGCAGTTTAAGTTTCAAAGCAAATAAGGCCTGGATTCAAGCCTTGTCTATTATTAACCTCTTTTATTTTTTAAAAAATGTGTTTTTCTGTGACAGTTTTCATAATCATGCATAGCTTATTTTTCTGCTCTAAATTGGTAGTTTAACTTTTTTAAAACAAAATAATTTTTAAAATTACAAAGTGATACTCACTTCTTTTAATATTTGAAACAGAGTCAGAAGGTATAAAAAAGAAAGACAAAAGTCACCTAGAATTTCACTACACTTAGATTACTACTGATAATGTATTGGTGAGTATCTTCCAAATCTTCAGACTCTTTCACACATACGCATTCACACCACATAGAATTTCCTGCCTCTGTGGTATTGTGTTAGTTTATTTTCAAGGACTGGTGAAGGGACCACTCCCCCACACCACCTCTCTTGGTAATACTTTGTCGGTCAGCTCTAGAGAACCTAAAACAGAAAGATTTGGCACCACAAAGCTCAAGAGGACTCTTGTAGCCAGGTTTCAGAGGGATTGAGAACCTCAGGGTCCACAGAGATGCCTGGACCTGTGAAGACCAGTAGGACCGGAAGCTGTGGGAGGACCCCAGCGCCACCGGAAGCTGTGTTCCTGCCCCCATGACGCCACTGCGCCTGGTTCCAGGGAAGGCACGGAGGAGATGCCTGTCTGTGTTTCTCCTTCTGGCTTCCTTTTGGGGGCCTTCTCTTGCTCCCTCCCTCTCAGACACCATGCCTGCAGGACGACTCTTAACGTCACCGTCACCTGTGTCACATTATCTCCCTTCCCCCTGTTGCAACGTGGACCAAGCACATCTCGATCCTTCAAGATGGCATCACACCGCACGTCTTCGGCCATGACGCCGTGTTGGGCTGGCCTGGGTCCTGCTGTTTCTCTGCTCTGTCTAGCGTGATTTCGAGGTCGGGCAGGGAAAATCCAGGGAGATTAAATTCTTGGTGACTCCTCTTGGGCAGTTCCGGTAAATAGGCAAGCTGGGGAGGAAGTGGAAAGTACTGAGTCAAAAGGGGGTTCTGGTTCATCTGTGACTTCCCCTCCCCCACGCCTGAGCCAGCCTCGCAGTGGCAGCTGTGTGGGGGGGCTGGGTTCCTACTCAAGGCTTGGAGGACAAAATGGGAGACTCCTTCCACGCTCATCTAGATTCCCAGGGTTCCAGCGTCATCAGCCAGGCAGTGTCCTTTTGACACTGGCACACACCTTCCAGAAAACTCGCTTGTGGAATGGGAGGCGGCTTGTGATTGATGTTAAAAACTCGTTAGGAAAAAAATATACACTTGCTCATCGGGCGATTCATTTGGGAAAAAAAGGAAGATGCATTAACATTCTGAGATTTCTGGGATTTAGAAAAAGATGTCTACTGAGAGGAACAAAGCCCTTCAAAGGGTGGCCACTTTCTCTTTCCTCTTATTGGATGCTATGGTTTAACCGGGGGCAGCCGAAGCCCAGTCTTCCACTTGCTTAGTTAGCCATTTATTTTAGGAAGTTGTGTCTGGCATGTGTTGCAGTGATTCCTGTTTTACGTCTGTTTAGGGGTGAAATTCTGAAGATGAGTTTTACCATGTTATATTTAAACTTAGTAAATGAATTGACTACCTAAGTTACTAGTGCCAAGTTTGTATTTTTAGAGGTTAAAGCGATCTACCTAAACAGTTTGTGCCTTACAAATTAAACAAATTATGAAAATATTTATCTGGAACCAATATCTTTAATTTTGCTTTATTCTACTTTGCATCCTCCACTGAGATGGTGTGTGTGTGTGTGTGTGTGTGTGTATTGCTTCACTGGATCCTTTGCCTGATGGGAAAAGATGGGGAGTAACTCACAGGATGTGATTTGCCCTAGGACACACACCACTAAAATGACCCTGATGCACATCATCCTAGGGATGACCCTGCATCACACTTTTCTTTAAAATAAAAAGGTAGGATGGGATTGGGATTTCCCTGGTGGTCCAGTGGTTAAAAATCTGCCTTCCAATAGAGGGGACATGGGTTAGATCCCTGGTTGGGAAGCTAAGATCCCACAAGTTGCCAGGCAACTAGACCCACACACCACAACTGCTGAGCCTGAGTGCCACAACTGGAGAAGCCCATGCACCTCAACAAAGACAGCACAGCCAAAGTAATAATAATAAGATAGAATAGGAGTTAATACTTAACAGAACTTTAGAAGGGGGACCCCTACTGAGAAAGTGAATGGAAATGGGCTTCCTTTAAAATGGTAAGAGTGTGACTTCCCTGGTGGTCCAGTGGTTAACACTCTGTGCTTTCACTGCAGGGCGTGCAGATTCCATCCCTGGTTGGGGAACTGGCATCCCCCATGCAGTGCAATCAAAGAAATAATAGTAAAATTGCAAGAGCAATTTTGAACTAGAAAGTATTGCTGCTGTTGTTCAGTCACTAAGTCATGTCTGAATCTATGACCCCACAGACTACAGCACACCAGGCTCCCCTGTCCACCAACTCCCAGAGCTTTCTCAAGCTCATGTCTATTGAGTTGATGATGCCATCCAACCATCTAATCCTCTGTCATCCCCTCCTTCTCCTGCCTTCAGTCTTTCCCAGCATCAGGGTCTTTCCCAATGAGTCAACTCTTCAAATCAGGTAGCCAAAATATTGGAGCTTCAGTATCAGTCCTTCCAATGAATGTCAGGGTTGACTTCCTTTAGGATTGACTGGTTATCAGTAGTTAAATTAGAAATTATCTTATTAGAATTGTGACATTTTAATGGAGACTTAAAGAGATCTGAAAAAACACAAATGACCTGTCCTTTCCCAGTGGCTGAAATACAGGCCTTGCAGATGGCTCCATTTTTAAGTGTAGTTGTAGGAAATCTGGTTCCTGGCACTCTCCCCTCTCAGGGACCCCACCCCCACACCCCCTTCACAGGCCCTTCAAAAGCTGTTCATGTACAGGCAGGTGAGAAATATTCCAGGGTTGTTCACCTGCCTTAAAATCTTCTCCAGGCATGTTTTTTTGAAACAAAATGCATTTGTTCTTCCAAACATACCATATGTGTATGTTAGTTGCTCAGTCATGTCCAACTCTGTGACCCCATGGACTGTAGGCTGCCAGGCTCCTCTGTCCATGGAATTCTCCAGGTAGGACTCTCAAGAATTAAAAGAAAAAGAAAAGAATACTGGAGTGGGTTGCAATTCCCTTCTCCAGGAGATCTTCCCCACCCAGGGGTCAAACACAGGTCTCCTGAATTGTAGACAGACTCTATCATCTGAGTCACCAGGGATGCAAATATAAATCATGAGAGCAGCCCTCCTTTGAGGCTGATCCTGGGAAGGTTCTTGGGCTAAGGAGATTCTGTTCTTGCTTTTAGTTGCCCAAGAGGCTGGATGATTCAGAAAAAATTAGCTTTACTTCTGAACACAGAATCTCCAAGTGTAGGCTGAAAAAGAATATGAGTGCCATAAAGGTGTACTTTCTGGGCATGGTCCAGCAAACAGGGATGCAATGAAAGGATTTAGGCCAGGAATGAACCTTCTGAGACCAGAGGTCTCAACAGGTTAGTGTATGCCCAAGCCCCGACAGACAGACACAAACACACATACTATATATATGCACACTCACATACATACACACTCACATACATTCACACACACACACTGACAACATGGTCACAGAACTCTTTCACACATGTTCAAATGTTAGGAGAAACACAGACTGAAACCGCCCACCTTGGCCAGGTACTACAGCAACCATCTGCTTGAGATATTTTATCACAGGAGGTCCTGGTGAGGAACACAGAACTAATAAGCCACCATCAAGAATTCAGGCAAGGTCAAAAGGAGATGCCACATGTTTGACCACCTCCCAGAATCCTTTGCACTGTTGTCCATCTTGGCTGAGCAATGTGTGCGCCACCAGGAAGGACTCTGAGTCAGAATGATTGGCCAAAGACAACCCGGAAACTAATCCCATCACCATAAAATCCAAGACTGCGAGCCACAGGGCAGAACAGTTTTCCTGGGTCCCCTTAGCCTGCTGCTCTCCACTGGAGCATCCCTTCCCAGTAAAATCTCATGCTTAGTCAGCACATGTGTTCTCTTTGGACAATTCATTTCTGAATGCTAGACTCAGAAATGCAAACAAGAGCCCACTCTCGAGCCCTGGAAGGGATCCCCCTTCCTCCAACACAAACACACGAACACATTCACACACATCCCCATAGAGACACACAAGCATACTCATGCAATACAGTCACACACACCCACTAATGTACCCACATATATGCATGCACGCGCGTGCGCGCGCACACACACACACACACACACATATAACCTGTAAGGTGAGGTTCAGGCTTCTTCCTCTTCTCCTTCAATCACTGACCAGAAACACACTCTTGGCAACATTCCACCCATGTCTCCTTCCCCACCTCCAGTGGTTCACTATTAGGCTTTGGGAGGAAAAAAACCCCCATCTTTCTTTTACAGTTAAGAGAACCGAGGTGTGCATCATCGTAAGAACATGTAATTCACAAAACTCTGGCTACTTAAGGTGGATCAGTTAGAGGATGTTTGTTCACCTTATTGTTCTGAGTTCTTTCTGGGAGCCCACGAAACTGACACAAAAACTGAGTTTAGCTGCAGCTAGTGCTTCCCTGGTAGTTCAGACAGTAAAGAATTTGCCTGCAGAGCAGGAAACCTGGGTTCAATCCCTGGGTTGGAAAGATCCCCTGGAGAAGGGAATGACTACCCACTCTAATATTCTGGCCTGGATAATTCCACGGACAAAGGAGCCTGGCAGGCTACAATCCATGGGGTCACAAAGAGTTGGACATGACTGAGCGAATTTCACACACACAAAATGCCCAGGGTTGAGGTTTGTGACCTTGGGGAGAGGCACAGAGTTCAGAACTGCCGCTGAGCCCTGGGCAGTGTTGTCTGATTCAGCTGTTTCTGGTCGTGTGCATGTGTGCTAAGTCGATTCAGTTGTGTCCAACTCTGTGCGACCATAAGACTGCAGCTTGCCAGGCTCCTCTGTCCATGGAATTCTCTAGGCAAGGATACTGGAGTGGGTTGCCATGCTCTCCTCCAGGGAATCTTCCCAATCCTGGGATCAAACCTGTGTCTCTTACGTCTCCTGCATTGGCAGGCAGGTTCTTTACCACTGGGAAGTCCTGTTTCTGGTCATACCATATGCCAAAGTATTTGAAAGGTACATAGGAATCTCTGAAACACTTGCACATAATTTCCCAACAGTGTGGACTACACTTAAAAGAAGCAAAAGAATCACACAGGTTATTCTACCAAGGTTATTTGCTTCTTGTTTTTTAAACCTTTGACAAGGCAGAGGTGTAGAGGCCTGTTTGTGGGGTTCCTTTTCCTACTGATCTTGGGCTCCTTCAAGATTGGAGCCAAGAAGTAGGAGAAATGGATTAGGGAGGTGCCTAGACTTCTAGGAGAGACAGAGCAGCAGGATCTGTCTTGCCTCCATCATAATTGTTCAACTTTTATTTGTTTGCAGCTCACTGATCCCAGAAGAGAGTGCTGTTTGAAAGAAAATCTTAGGGTTATTTGGTGGTGGTTCAGATGTTGAGCAGGCCATTTTGGTGCATATTTTGGCTTTTTTTTTTTTTATGACTAAAGCTAGGGAAAAAAGAATTTGTTGTATTGGGTGTGATACCAGAATACACAAAAATTAAAAAGAAGTAATAAAAAATGTGTCTTGCTTTTATAAACAGTGCAGTAATAATGACAAAATAGAACCACACCAGAAAGATGCCTAAGAACACGTGTAATAGGAACCAAATGGGTGAATGGGCAAAGTGCACACTTTTACCAGGTTCTTGAGGCTATGCCACCATGAATGATGTAATAGAGTGACCCGGTGCATCTGGGTAATGCTTTACAAAGCCTAGGCCAATTTGTGGCTCCATAGGTCATGGGTGTGCATCGGAAACTGAGGAGGATATGGTGACCACAGCGAGGTGGTTTCCATCTTGCCTCATGGTCCTTGAGGGGCTTTACTGGCTTCCCTTCCAGGTGGCGCTAGTGGTAAAGAACCCACCTGCCAATGTAGGAGACATAAGAGACCTGAGTTCGATTCCTGGGTCCAGAAGATCCCTTGGAGGAGGGTATGGCAACCCACTCCAATATTCTTGCCTGGAGAATTCCAAGGAGAGAGGAGTCTGGCGGACTATAGTCCATAGGGTCACAAAGAGTCTGACATGACCGAAGAGACTTAGCATGCACACAAGCACTCTCATGAGTGGGGCATGTGACCACGATGGGGACGTTGTTCTGTCAACTCTGGGGGCCTTGTGCCATCTAGATACAGTGAGATGTTCCAGTCAGAGAATCAGCAGCTGGGCGGTAGCAATGAATGGATGGGAAATGGGAAGCGGGGCCGGGGGGATGGCTAAGGTTTGTCTGCCTCAATCTGAAAACTAAGTGGTGGGCTTGATTGGTGGCTTTCGACCTTGATGGCATATTAGAATCAACTAAGTGGACTTGATCTTTATAAATGCCATCAGCCAGTAGCTTAGACATGGCTAAGTTGTGGGTAGCCTTTCCCTTCTCCAGGGGACCTTCCCAACCCAGGGATCAAGCCCAGGTCTCCTGCATTGCAGGTGGATTCTTTACCAGCTGAGCCACAAGGGAAGCCCCGTGTACTGTTCACCCAGTGGTTGAATGGTGACCTCTCCAAACTGGTCCACTCAGGACCAATCTTACTCGAACTTACTTGGAAATAGATTCTTTGTGGATATAATTATTTACATTATGATGAGGTCATATTGGACTAGGAAGGGCCCTAAATCCAAAGTGGCTAATGTTATTTTTAGAGGAGAAGAAGATGCAGAGACATACACAGAGGGAAGAGGCCATGTGAAGATGGAGGAAGATGCTGTAGTGTGTTTACAAGAAGCCAGGGGACATCAAAGATGACTGGAAACCCCCAGAAGCCTGAAGAGGCAAAGAAGGGTCTCCCTGTAAAACTTTCCGAGGGAGCATGGCTCTGCCCACACCTTGATCTCAGATTTTCAGCCTCCAGAGCAGTAAGAGTAAATTTCCATCTGCTCTTCTAAGCCACCCACTTGGCAGCACTCTGACTGCAGCGAGAGGAAAACTATCCACCTGGTGAGTTTTGGATCTCAGAATGGCTGAGCCACGTTGTCATGGTTTAGCAACTCTAGAGATGATGGCAAAGCTAAGCAGAGAGGCAGTTGGGCTACTCAGGAGAGCTGATGTCACTCTCCCCACTGAGGAAGAGAGCCAGGTACAGACGGTGCAGTGCAGTTCAGTCGCTTAGTCATGACCAACTCTTTGTAACCCCATGGACTGCAGCACGCCAGGCTTCTCTGTCCATAGCCAACTCCCAGAGCTTGCTCAAACTCATGTCCATAGTCCGTGATGCCACACAACCATCTCATCATCTGTTGTCCCCTTCTCCTCTTGCCTTCAATCTTTTCCCAGGGTCTTTTCCAGTGAGTCAGCTCTTCACGTCAGGTGGCCAAAGTATTGGAGCTTCAGCTTCAGCATCAGTCCTTCCAATAAATATTCAGGACTGATTTCCTTTAGGATGGGCTGGTTTGATATCCTTGCAGTCCAAGAGACTCTCAAGAGTCTTCTCCAACACCACAGTTTAAAAGCATCACTTCTTCAGCGCTCAGCTTTCTTTACAGTCCAACTCTCACATCCATACTTGACTACTGGGAAAACCATAGCTTTGACTAGACGGACCTTTGTGCAGACAGAGTTGGGTCTATTTTGAGAGAGATGGCGATTTAACCAACAGGCAACACCATGGTCGTTTTGCTCTACAGCAGAGGTGACAAGATGGGAAATTGTTGAAAGTCCTGGGTTTTAGTCCTACCCCTGCTGCTTCTGGATGCGGGACTTTGGGAAAGGCATTTAACCTCCCCGCACCTCCATTTTCTCATCAGTCAAAGGCAGGGATTGGATGACATAATCTTCCAGGTCTTTTCCAACTATCGACTTGTAAGGCCTGAGTCAGGAAGGTGGTTAAGTACCAGTCATAATGCTTGGGAACTGCCCCCAGCTCAGACCAGTGTCATGCTCCCTACAACCCTTGCTTCAAATCTGGGTTTCAAGTTCATATCCATTTAGCTTCTTGCTTTATAGGGATTTTTGGTGAACAGTTGCTTTCTGGTGGAGCCATTCCCCAAATTTAAGATATCTGTGTGGTCTGGCTGAATTAGCAATATCTAGCAATTGCATTTGGCTTCCCAAATAGCTCAGCTGGTAAAGAATCTGCCTGCAGCACAGTAGATGCGGGTTCGATTCCTGGATCAGGAAGATCCCCAAGAGTAGGAAGTGGCCACCCACTCCAGTATTGTTGCCTGGAAAATACCATGGACAGAGGAGCCTGGTGGGCTATAGTTCATGGGGTCGTAAAGAGTTGGACAGGACTGAGTGACTGAACACAGCAATTTCAAGTATCTCTTAGCAATCAGGGTTCCCTGGTGGCTCAGAGGGTAAAGACTCTGCCTGCAATGTGGGAGACCCGAGTTTGATCCTTGGATCGGGAGGATCCCCTGGAGAAGGAAATGGAAACCCACTCCAATATTCTTGCTTGGAGAATCCCCATGGAGAGAGGAGCCTGGTGGGCAACAGCCCATAGGGTCGCAAAGAGTTGGACACGACTGAGCAACTTCACTTTTTTTTTTTTTTATTAGCAATCATATGCTCCTATAATATGAGGGAAAGATTAATCCCCACAAGGAATCTGATAAGCTTCCTTTTCTCAGAATGCCTTCCACATGGTCCAGCAGACCTTCAATAACCCAGAGAGCCAGGTATAGAGACTGAAGGAGTACTCTCCAGCTCCCCAACCAGTCCCCAACATGTATCACTCTGCTTCGCTTGCATGTAAAACAAGTCCTGACTTTGAACACTCACCTTGACAGGGAAAAGTAGGAACAGGAAACATGGAAATGGAGAAATGATGGTGAAAACGTGAGTACATGTTCTCTCTGCAATTCCTAGGATGATGTATACCCATCTTTTGGTATCTCTGGGTGGAGCAGGAGATGGGTTCCAGAACCCCCACAGGTATGGAAATGTCAGATGTTCAAGTTCCTTATATAAAAAGGCATTGTAGAGTTGTCCCTCCACATCTGAAGGTTTCACATCAGTAGATTCAACCAACCATGGATTGGACCCACGGATGTGGAGGGCCTGCTGTATCAGTCTTTTGGCAACCTAACAATTTAGCACAGTCTTAGGGGCTTAACTGATGGCTCAGCGTGTAGAGAATCTGCCTGCAAGGCAGGAGACACAGGAGATGTGGGTTCAATCCTGGGACTGGGAAGATCCCCTAGAGAAGGAAAATGGCAACCCATTCCAGCATTCTTGCTTGAAAAATTCCATGGACAGAGGAGTCTGGTGGGCTACAGCCAAAAGGGTTGTAAAGAATCAGACATGACTGAGCAACTAAGAACACACACACACAAGGGGTTTAACATGGCACATATTTATCATCTCATTGGTTCCAGGGATCAAGGGTCCAGGCAAGGCATAGCCGGATTCTTGGCTCAGGGTCTCACAGGTTGGAATCCAGGTGTCTGCTGGGGCTATGATTCTTCTCTGAGGCTCAGGGTTCATGTCTAAGCTACTGGCTGTTGGCAGAATTTGGTTCCTTGTAGTCACAAGAGTGAGTCCTTCAGCCACAATGCCCTCTCCTTAAGGTGCCACCTTGCTTCACGGCCAACAGAAGAATGTCTCTGTGGCTTCACGTCTCTCTGATGTCTTCCATCCCTGGCCTCCAGTCCCTCTTTTAAAAGGCTCATCTGATTAGGTCAGGCCCACCCAGAATACTCTCCTTTGGGATTACAATCAACTGATGAGGTCAGGTCCACAGAGGATATGTCCTTAGTTAAAATGACCAGAAGCTCCAATGAAACACACAAAATCCCTTTGTCATTGCCTTAATGTAATCCAACCACAGGGGTGATATTCCATCATATCACAGGTCCTGTCCAGCCCTGGAGACCAGGGGGGTTACATTGGGCAGGAACACCAAGGTCCCAGGCAGGAACTCTCCAGTCCCAGATGAGTTTGGGGCCATCTGTAATGGCCATTCCATAGGAAGTCTGCCTCACCATATAAAACCCATGGGTTGAGGTCAGCAGAGAGGCTCGGTATGGGTGTCACACCTTAGCACCAAGCGTCTGCTGCCTGTGTTCTTGGCAGGCTGCCCTGAGACACTTTCACTTCTGATCGTTAGTCTTCGGCACCCGGGGAACAAGGAGGTTTGGCATTTCCGTGAAGTGCTCTGACTTGATTCCCAGGTTCCTCTGACAAAGCAGGAGTTTGTTGACTTTCAGTCCTGGCAGCGAATGTGCCTATTTACTGAGGCTCTCGCCAAAGGGTGGGGAGACGGGGTGGAGCAGAAGGAAAAGAGTCCTCTGCTGCTGGTCAATGCAGGGCTTTGTTACGGTTTTGCTCCATGGTGCACAGGTGACCAAACATTGCACGTACAAGGTAGAGAGCTTCCCTGCCCACCCCACCCTGCATTCAGTCCAAAAGCCAGTGGTAAAGATGAAAAATAAGGAAGGGGGAGAAAAAGGCCCCCGTTTCTCCTGTGGTAGGAAAAGCTATCTTTAGAAAGAAGCGAAGGGTCTGAGAGAAGTTGAACAGAGTTTGGAAAAGCAGAACAGAAGATGCCAATTCTTCTCTGCTCTCTTGGAGTTTCTTTCTGTGTCATTTGTTGGACACAAATGACTGCTGGATGGTTTTGCATCTTGATGCAGGTGTTATTGTCTGTGTGTCTCAGGGATTCTCCAAGACAGGCTAACTTTCCAGGGACAAGAGATGTGGGGAAATGGTTTGCTTTCTCTCACACGTTTTGTAAGATATTTGGGGGTCATGGGCCCATGGACCTGAAGTCCCAGGAAAGTGAAATCTCTGACAAGATAGGAATGCTGAGTTGGGCAGTGAGGTAAAAGTGTAACTCTGGGTTTGTGTGTGCACAGAATTAAAGGAGTTCTCCTCGCCCACTGGGACGTCATGGACCAGAGCTCGTGGGACTAGAACCCTGGTCCTCAGATCTAGAGAGGAGTCTTGCCTCTGTCACCTGCTTTTAGCAGTAACATACTCAGATTCTCTACAGCACGCAATCTTCATTTGGCCTCTGTAGCTGTGACACGACTCTCCGACTTTCATAACAAAGAAAAGTGAAAGTGTTAGTCACTCAGTTGTGTCTGACTCTTTTCGACCCCATGGACTGTAGGCCGCCAGTCTCCTCTGTCCATGGGATTCTCCAGGCAAGAACACTGGAGTGGGATGTCATGGCCTTCTACCGAGGGTCTTCCCGACTCAGGGATCAAACTTGGGTCTCCTGCATTCATAAGAAGCCACTGAATCATGATTATCTCACTGTGGGAAGAGCTGGAAGGTGACAGTTTCCAAGTTTGGGTTAGTTTGTTTGTTCGTCCTGGGGGATCATCTCCTCATGAGAGCTGTCAAATAACACAGTGTCACAATTTAAAAAAAATAACAAATTTAAAAGTTTTTTTAACTATTCATTCTTGTATTTTCATGTTCTAGGAACAGAATGATTTTCTTTTTTTCTCCTTTGGAGAAAGACTCAGTACAAACCATCAAGGCATGCTGATTCTGTTTTCAGCAGTTATCTGATTCAGTTGTGTCAAATGAGATAAAAGCAGTTTCCCTGGTAAGAGATGAATATACAGTTTCAACCACAATGTACCTGCATAGACAAAATGATTTCTATCTTTACTAATAAGCACATCATTTGAGGGCTCTGGGCTTCCCTGAGAATGTGGTCTTTCAAGAGAAGCATCTTCCCACTGTGTCCTCAGGACCAGACTGCAGAAATACTCTTCATGAACACAGCAGAGATTTGCCTCCACTGTGTCAAACGCTTCCAAGAATAACAATCTCTAGAAATGGCAATGATTGCCATGGAGGGGGTGTGAGAGCTCAACCAGGTGATCTCGACAAAGGAGACGTCTCATCTCTCAAAGATGTCTTAGGTGGCCCTGTCTGGCAGTGAAGATGGGTTAGATCACCTATCAAAGTCACCCCAAATTTCAGGGATACACCTTTCCTATTCAAAAGGTTCTACTTGGTATTTCTGAGAAGTTTAAAGATCCATTTCCATTTTTAATGAGGAAATTTTTTGAAATGTGATGACTGTTACAGGTAAAATTTGAAGTGCTACCTTTCAGGGACCACTAACTTAAAAACACTGATGTAGAGGTCTTTGGGCTTCCCAGGTGACCCTAGTGGTAAAGAACCTGCCTGCCAGTGTAGGAGACGTAAGAGACACAAGTTTGATCCCTGAGTTGGGAAGAACCCCTGGAGGAGAAAATGGCAATCCACTCCAGTACTCTCACCTGGAGAATTCCATGGACAGAGGGGCCTGGCAGGCTACCATCCATGGGGTCACAAAGAGTTGGACACCACTGGAGTGATTTAGCACACACGCACACAGTGATATAGATCCATGCGTGCACCGCAAGATCACAAAGATGAGGATTTCAGATTCCCATCTTCATAAGTGGCTTGGAAAGGGTAGTTGGAGTAGATGAGAGTCAAGGACCAGGAAAAGGGTTTAGAATGGATGGGAGCAGCAAGATTACTCAACACTTGGGTTCTTAATCAAGGGATCTTAGGAAAGAACAATATATTCTTTGTTGTGCAGAAAATACAAATGCAAAACAGAAGCCAGTAGAGATTTAGTAAACAGAGAGATCAACAGGGCACTTCCAGGAGAGCCTCGTCTCAATGACTGGTTTAGCTCTGCAGAGGTGAACTGTGGTGTCATGGTCAATGTTGGTCTCCTCCGGCAGGATCATAAAATTGCTGCAGAAGTCAGGGTTAGATTGAACACTAATTATGACAATCAGTAGGCCTAAATATTTAACGATTTCAGTGAATTTTCAGGATAATCAAAAGATTATACAGGGACATTGCTGTGTTGTTTGATCGCTCAGTCGTGTTCAAGTCTTTGATACTTCATGGACTGCAGCAAATCAGCTTCCCTGTCCTTCACCATCTCCCAGAGCTTGCTCAAACTCATGTCTATCACGCCGGTGATGCCATCCAACCATCTCATCCTGTCATCCTATTCTCTTCCTGCCCTCAATCTTTCCCACCTTCAGGGAAATCTTTCCAATGAGTTGGCTCTTCACATCAGGTGGCCAAAGTATGGGAGCTTCAGCTTCAGCATCAGTCCTTCCAATAAATATTCAGGCTTGATTTCCTTTAGGATGGACTGGTTTGATCTCCTTGCTGTCCAAGGGACTCTCAAGAAGTCTACTCCAACACCACAGTTTGAAAGCATCACTTCTTCAGCACACTCACGCCTTCTTATGGTCCAAGCTCTCCATCCATATGTGAACTACTGGAAAGCCAATAGCTTTGATATACAAACATATTGTCAGTGAAGTGATAATCTCTACTTTTTTAATAAGGGCTGTCTAAGTTTGTCATAGCTTTTCTCCCAAGGAGCAAGGGTCTGTTATTTTCATTTTTGTGGCTGCAGGGGCATAGCATTCTCCCTTTCTAAGATGCTTTCAGAAGGGACTCAGTTTACTTGGGTGAGGAGCATAAATGTGTCCAGGACAGGTACTGAGACCATCAACCAATGGTAGATGTTTGTTTTTTTTTTTTTTAATTATTTATATATTTATTTATTTGTCTGCACTAGGTCTTAGTTTTAGCACACTGGCTCTTCGATCTTTAGTTTCTGCATGCGAAATCTTCAGTTGTGGTACACAGAATTTTTCAATTGTGGCAAGCAGAATCTTTTTTTTCTAGTTGTGCATGCGAGCTTCTTAGTTGCAGCATGTGGAACCTAGTTTCCTGACCAGAGATTGAACCCCAGGCCCCCTGCACTGGCAACCCGGAGTCTTAGCCACTGGACCACCAGGGAAGTCCTGGTAGACATTTCCTGAAGACAGGTCTCATACCTTTTTCATTTCCCCATCAGCATATCCTCAGTCTATAATTTCTATCCTGGTCCCTCTGCCTTCTTTAACTGGTCTTACAGTAACTAGGCAAAGGCTATCTAAGGTGATCTGGCCCTGGGCAAGTCATTTAATTTTGCTGAATCACAGTTTGCTCATCTGGGAAAGATTTCCTACCCAGCTCTTGGAAATGTTATGAGAAAGTATAGGAAAAAAGCACAAAACTATGAAAAGTTGGGTAAAGGCAAAGATTGACATGCTCTTTTACCTGGTTAATGGGTGAGGCCTCGCAAGGCAGCGTGACCTCACCAGCAGGGAGCTGAAATGGGAGTCAAGTCTCTCCAGTGATTGGGAAGCCTGGAACAAGCCACTTTTTCTCTTTAAGGCCAATAGGGATCACACACATCCTTTTAAGATTACAAGAAGAAATGCAAATTAAATCATTTTGGCAGTGTTAGTGTTAGTCACTCAGTCATGTCTGACTCTTTGTGACCCCATCGACTGTAGCCTGCCAGGCTCCTCTGCCCATGGGATTCTCCAGGCAGTAATACTGGAGTGTGTTGCCATCCATCCTCCAGGGGATCTTCTCAACCCAGGGATTGAATCCAGGTCTCCTGCATTGTAGGTGGATTCTTAACCATCCGAGCCACAAGGGAAGCCCTGGTGGGGGAGCTATGTCACTCCAAAACATGTTGAATGTGAACTATCTAGCTCTGTTCCAGGAGCCCATTGTCCCTGAAGAACCTCCTCCAAAAGACACCTTGACCTGGGAACCTGCAAGTAGGGTCCCCTCTGGGTCCAGGTCACTTTTGAAACCATAACAAACCCAGTGCCTCCTCATCCAGTCTGATTACTTCCTGTGGTCAAAGAGGCAGGTGAAGGGCCTTGCAAAGTATTGACCATATTTCTGTCTTTTTCTTTTAGATGTTCCTATTTTGCATAGGGGCTTCCCAGGTGGCACAAGTGGTAAAGAATCCCTGCCTGCCAATGCAGGAGACACAAGAGACACGGGCTGGATCCCTGGGCTGGGAAGATCCTCTGGAGGAGGAAATGGCAACCCACACCAATATTCTTTCCTGGAGGATCCCATGGACAGAGGAGTCTGGTGGGCTATGGTCCATAGGGTTGCAAAGAGTCAGACACAACTGAAGCCACTTAGCATGCATGCATAACTACTAACTTTATTATTATTATTATTTTTTTTTACTTTTTGGCTGTACTGTGTGGCATGTAGGATCTTAATTCCCTGAACAGAGATCAATCCCGGGTCCTCTACATTGGACATATAGAGTCCTAACCACTAGACTGTCAGGGAAATCCCACCATTAACTTTTTACATTACTTTAATTAAGAAAATTTTTAAAGAGCCAGAGACAAGATGAACAGTGTCTAAGAGAAAATGTTGAAGGCCAAAGACCGAACATTCTACTTTTAACTTGCTGGTTTAGAATGATACCATGTTCACCTCCCAGGGATGGTCTTTTCAAAGATATGCCTGAAGGAAGTTGACTTTACTTATGAAGCAAGAGTGGCCAGATCCTTGTTGGCCAATGTCCCGTGAATGGCTGAGATTCACAGTCTGAGATGGGGGGATGGGAGGGCAGGCAATGACTGAAACTTTGGAGATACTAACTCAACACTAAAGTTAAGAATGCATCTTGCAAGAAATGCATTGAATGTCAGGGTCAATTGTAAAATTTTTCAGATTTTTTCATCATTATCTCCTGAAGATAATCACGAGGGAAATGACTTTTCATCAATTGACCTACATCTCTGCAGGTCAATAGTCTATACTTGCCCTTCCCTTTGAGGATATGAAACCAATTTCAGTAATTCTCTACCCTTGGTGACACCCAAGGACTGATACCTCTTCACATAGCTATGGGTGGAAGTCCCATTTTTGAGAGAGAGTTCTTAGTTAGTAATGACAAAAAATGAAATAGATACCACCTATCTGGGAAAGTTCTGACCCATCCTAAAGGCAGGAAAGAGCCTGGTGGCTCTGACAACAGGTCATCCTCTCTCTTGACATTGGCCATTGAGTTAATGTTGGGCTCCGTGGAACCTACCACTCAAAAAGCCAGCATCCTTAGGCCAATTTACCCAAAGCTGATGCTGGAGCTTGTGGAGAGCAACCCGACTCAGGCAAGGGTTTCTGCCTTTTTGGGGGGTGCTCGTGTCCCTGTCAGGTTCATAAGTCTCTGCGGTGCCTGGTCGTAGTTCCCCCTCTTTAAGGCTTCTCAGTGGAACCAGCATCACTTGGGGTTGAACTCTTGTGGGTCCAAGATCTGATAAACAGTCATTGTTCTGACTAACACCTTTATGAGTAAAATTTTGTGAAAATTGTAGCATTGTCAATGACACAAGGAAGGGTAATTTATACCTTTTGTACTCAGATAATATTAAAGCTGAAAGTAATATTACAATCATATGGGAAAATTTCAGGTGAGGAATCCCAGAGAGTTTAAATTACTTGCAACATACCTTCAGCCACCTAGGGTAGAGTTGGAATTAATATCCAGACATCTTGATTCATAGCTAAGGACCAAGAACCAAGAAGGTGCTCCTCAAATGTGGTACTCAGGCCAGCAGCAGCCACATCACTGGGGACTTGCCAGGAATGCATGCTCTTGGGTCCCACTCTGGACCTCATGCATTAGAAGATCTGGGGTCTGTATTTTAATAAGGCCTCTAAGGACTTCTGATGCTTTCGAACTGTGGTGCTGGAGAAGACTCTTGAGAGTCCCTTGGACAGCAAGGAGATCAAACAAGTCAATCCTAAAGGAAATCAACCCTGAATAGTCTTTGGAAGGACTGATGTTGAAGCTGAAGCTCCAATACTTTGGCCACCTGATGCAATGAACCAACTCACTGGAAGAAGACCCCAGTGCTAGGAAAGATTGAAGGCAGGCGGAGAAGGGAGCGACAGAGGATGAGATGGTTGGATGGCATCACCGGCTCAATGGACATGAGTTTGAACAAACCCCAGGAGACAGTGAAGGACATGTATGCCTAATGTGCTGCAGTCCATGGGGGTCACAGATTTGGACACGACTTACTGGCTGAACAGTACAAAGCTGGAGAAGCACTATTCTATGGTTGGGTAAGCTTAAGGAGGTCAATTCAATATTTTTTATTATTTGTAGAAAAGTTGTGGTAAACATTGATTTGTATAATGCTTTTTTTAATTCATTTGTACATTCTTTTTTTTTTTTTTTTTTGGCTGCACTGTTCTGCACATGGGATCTTAGTTTCCTGACCAGGAATCTGTGCCCCTTGCATTGGAAGCCAGAGTCTTAAACACTGAACCACCAAGGAAGTCCTCATACATTAATTCTTGAGTACCCATTCCAGTATTAGGCAACACATGAATCAGAAAGACATTGGATAAAGGTCCTTCCTTCAATTAGCTGATGGGAACATGGCATTGACAGAACTTTTATATTAAGATGTAAGGAAGAATATGATTAAATCCTTGAATGATACAGACATCAAAGGCAGTGTGAGTTTGGGAACAATTTGGGCTGCAGAAGTGAGGTTGGACATGTCCGTGGGGAGAGATGATTATTAGTCAGATGGCAGAATTGAGCCTGAAAGTGAAAAGTGTCAGTCACTCAGTCGTGTTCAACTCTGCAACTCCATGGACTGTAGACCTCCAGGATCCTCTGTCCATGGAATCTGCCAGGTAACAATACTGGAGTGGGTGGCCATTCCCTTCTCCAGGGGATCTTCCTTAATCAGAGATTGAACCAGAGTTTCCTGCATTGCAGGCGGACTCTTTACCACCTGAGCCACCAGGGAAGCCCAGAATTGGGCCTGGTGAATTCTAGAAACAGCAACCATAATGGAGGCTGGCCAGATTAAGAGAGACAGCTTGTGCTGGGAAATTTCTAGACTGAACTTCCCCACTCCTTTGAGGATCTTAGGGGGTCTAGCCTCAACAATAGAG